>NC_091288.1:14349402-14614402 GCF_032444005.1 Ranitomeya imitator
ATGGAGGACTATGGGCTGTGCATTATACTATATAGAGGATTATTGCCTGTGCAATATACTATATGGAGGACTATGGGTTGTGCATTATGCTATATGGAGGACTAAGGGGAGTGTATTTTTCTATATGGAGGTCTATGGGCTGTGCATTATATTACAGTTATGCTCAAAAGTTTACCTACCCCAGCAGAATTTTTGCTTTCTTGGCCTTTTTTCACAGAATATAAATGATAACACCAAAACTTTTTCTCCACTCATGGTTAGTGGTTGGGTGAAGCCATTTGTTGTTAAACAGGAATTTACAGGAACTGGAGGCTCTTTGCCAAGAAGAGTGGGCAGCTTTACCATCTGAGAAAATAAAGACCCTCATCCATAACTACCACAAAAGACTTCAAGCTGTCATTGATGTTAGAGGGGGCAATACACAGTATTAAGAAATGGGGTGTGTGAACTGTTGATCAGGGTCATTTGGATGTTTTGGGTTGTCATTATGATTAAAAAAGAGAAAACAGTAGTTTGACAATAAATGGCTTCACCCAACCACTATCCATGAGTGGAGAAAAAAGCTTTGGTGTTATCATTCATATTGTCTGAAAAAAGTCCAAGAAAGCAAAAATTCTGACAGTGTATGTAAACTTTTGAGAACATCTGTATATGAAAGACTATAGGATGCATTCTACTATATGGAGGACTATTGGGGGTGCATTATACAACATCAAGGACTATGAAGTGTGCATTACACTATATGAAGGATTATGGGGCACATTATACTATATGGAGGACTATGGGCTGTGCATTATACTATTTAAAGGACTATGGGCTATGCATTATACTATATGGAGGATTATGGGGCACATTATACTGTATGGAGGTCTATGGGGAGTGTATTATACTGTGTGTAGGAATATCGGGTCCCATGACTTCTATGTATGCCCTTTGTGAGTATAATGGTCTATATGCGTGTGATGGCGTATGTGTATGTACAGTGGGGCAAAAAAGTATTTAGTCAGTCAGCAATAGTGCAAGTTCCACCACTTAAAAAGATGAGAGGCATCTGTAATTTACATCATAGGTAGACCTCAACTATGGGAGACAAACTGAGAAAAAAATCCAGAAAATCACATTGTCTGTTTTTTTAACATTTTATTTGCATATTATGGTGGAAAATAAGTATTTGGTCAGAAACAAAATTTCATCTCAATACTTTGTAATATATCCTTTGTTGGCAATGACAGAGGTCAAACGTTTTCTGTAAGTCTTCACAAGGTTGCCACACACTGTTGTTGGTATGTTGGCCCATTCCTCCATGCAGATCTCCTCTAGAGCAGTGATGTTTTTGGCTTTTCACTTGGCAACACGGACTTTCAACTCCCTCCAAAGGTTTTCTATAAGGTTGAGATCTGGAGACTGGCTAGGCCACTCCAGGACCTTGAAATGCTTCTTACGAAGCCACTCCTTTGTTGCCCTGGCGGTGTTCTTTGGATCATTGTCATGTTGAAAGACCCAGCCACGTTTCATCTTCAATGCCCTTGCTGATGGAAGGAGATTTGCACTCAAAATCTCACAATACATGGCCCCATTCATTCTTTCATGTACCCGGATCAGTCGTCCTGGCCCCTTTGCAGAGAAACAGCCCCAAAGCATGATGTTTCCACCACCATGCTTTACAGTAGGTATGGTGTTTGATGGATGCAACTTAGTATTCTTTTTCCTCCAAACACGACAAGTTGTGTTGCTACCAAACAGTTCCAGTTTGGTTTCATCAGACCATAGGACATTCTCCCAAAACTCCTCTGGATCATCCAAATGCTCTCTAGCAAACTTCAGACGGGCCCGGACATGTACTGGCTTAAGCAGTGGGACACGTCTGGCACTGCAGGATCTGAGTCCATGGTGGCGTAGTGTGTTACTTATGGTAGGCCTTGCTACATTGGTCCCAGCTCTCTGCAGTTCATTCACTAGGTCCCCCCGTGTGGTTCTGGGATTTTTGCTCACCGTTCTTGTGATCATTCTGACCCCACGGGGTGGGATTTTGCGTGGAGCCCCAGATCGAGGGAGATTATCAGTGGTCTTGTAAGTCTTCCATTTTCTAATTATTGCTCCCACTGTTGATTTCTTCACTCCAAGCTGGTTGGCTATTGCAGATTCAGTCTTCCCAGCCTGGTGCAGGGCTACAATTTTGTTTCTGGTGTCCTTTGACAGCTCTTTGGTCTTCACCATAGTGGAGTTTGGAGTCAGACTGTTTGAGGGTGTGCACAGGTGTCTTTTTATACTGATAACAAGTTTAAACAGGTGCCATTACTACAGGTAATGAGTGGAGGAAAGAGGAGACTCTTAAAGAAGAAGTTACAGGTCTGTGAGAGCCAGAAATCTTGAGTGTTTGTTTCTGACCAAATACTTATTTTCCACCATAATATGCAAAAAAAATGATAAAAAAACAGACAATGTGATTTTCTGGATTTTTTTTTCTCAGTTTGTCTCCCATAGTTGAGGTCTACCTATGATGTAAATTACAGACGCCTCTCATCTTTTTAAGTGGTGGAACTTGCACTATTGCTGACTGACTAAATACTTTTTTGCCCCACTGTATGTGTGTGTATATATATATATATATGTGTGTGTGTGTGTATATGGGGGAGCGGTCCACATCTTACACCGAGGTGTCTTACTGCCTATATTTACCATATGCAGATCAATAATCGGTTTATAGTGGGTTTAGAAGACGTATCTATAATCAATGGCTGTAGCTTGCCTGCGAGTCTAAGGTAGTCTGAAATATGTTGCATCGGAGATGAAGGCTGCTGCTCCGTCCTCCATGCTTTACATTACTGCTCTGCTTGTTCACATTGAATTCTGTGTTGTTGTTGTTTTTTTAAACTCGTTTTATTGAAGGATTCCACAATATAAGATAACAAACATATGATATCATAACATGGCATCAAAGGAATCCACATCTCAAAATTAAATTGGCATAAATATGACAGAACACCTTCAATAATAAAATATATAAGCAAACAAACAAAACCTAACATTGAGTATAATACATTTTACCAAGCACTGCACTTCCTAATCAACGGGTCTTCAACAAGTGTTTTAAATTCTCATCCAGTCAGGTCACTATAGACATTTGTTAGTTCTCCCACATAGATCATCACATTCCCCACCTAGAATAGGTATACACATCAGGGGGGACTATATCGCGAGACTGAAGAGGCCATAGCGCCAGGGGTCAGGTGCGTCCACGGCGAGTCACACCACCTTTCCCAAATCTTCTGAAACTTCTGAGGACATCCTCTGTATAGTATGTTTTCATAAGGAATAAATAAATAATCTTTATTTTTATATAGCGCTAACATATTCCGCAGCGCTTTACAAGTTGCACAGATTATCATCACTGTCCCCGTTGGGGCTCACATTCTAAACTCCCTATCAGTATGTCTTTGGAATGTGGGAGGAAACCGGAGTACCCGGAGGAAACCCACGCAAACACGGAGAGAACATACAAACTCTTTGCAGATGTTGTCCTTGGTGGGGTTTGAACCCAGGACTCCAGCGCTGCAAGGCTGCTGTGCTAACCACTGCGCCACCGTGCTGCCCAAGGAATTATATCATTCACAAGCTTCTTCTATTGATTAATCGAGGGAGATTTCCCTCCCATCCACCTCAATACTATCGCTTTCCTAGCCAAAAATACAGCCTCCATAAGAAATATTCTATCATGATGGGCCCACATCTCTTCATCCACGGCCCCTAGAATACACAATTCCGGTCCAGATTCGATCGCTATCCCCATTATCCGCTCCAATGTATCTACAACCTCACACCAATATCTCCGTATAATCCTACAGTTCCACATGAGGGGCCAGAAGCCGGCCCCGGATTTTGAATTCTGTGTTTAAGCAGTCAGATTTCTCAAGCCTGATTTTTATTGCGGTAATGATCTGATAGTTATAAGCTACCGAAATTTATCATGAAATTGGTGCACATGGACAGCGAGGAATGACCCCGAATAATGGAACTTGGGAGAAACTCTCATCATTGTAAATCTGGCAGGAGGTAGAAGTAAAAGATGCAGAACTTCTGGTGCTCGTGAGTCTCAGTATAGGCTGTGATAACAGAAATTCATCGTAATCCTCGAGATTTTGTCCGGATGGTGACTTTCCCCTCCTGAGCCATCACTTTTTATAGATTTGCATTGACTTCTTTAAAGGGGTTTTCCACAACTCTGCAGTACAGCTGATAAATGCCTGATTGCTGGGACCCCCAACAATTCGTAGATTGCCCCTGTACCTCTTCACTGCATGGCATTAGTAAGGTGGAGTGTAAAGACGCTCTGTCTCCAGGTCAAAGATGTGCGTTTTTTGCTCTTATTTTCTTCCCGCTGCTCCCAAGTGTCCTTTTTGTTTATTGCACCATGTGGTGCCAGAGTCTTATCATTTAGTGCTAATTCTTATCATTTTTATCAAGCAAGAACTGGATTGTGTCCTCCATCAGTGCACAGAACGTAAGCCGAAAAACCCTCCAGCTCTGCTGCCCGTTACCCGCTCATCATTTTGTATGTAAATCACTATATATACTATATAGCCCCCGACATCCCCCCGTGTGCACGCAGAAGGGACCGCAGTAAACCCCGAGCTCTATGCACACACTTGAGCTATGTTCACATCAGCAAAACTTCTGCGTCTTTTTCTGCAAGTGTCTGCACCAAAATGCACAATAGCAATCTGCTCTTATTACTATGTTTTAGCAGCATTTTTTGTGCGTTTTTCCTTATTTTTAGACATTTTTTGAGCAGATTTGACACAGCAGAGTTTTTTAGTGCATTTTTAGTGCAGCAACACTGGGACTGTGCAGATAAAATCACAATTGCGTTTTTTACATGCATTTATCAGGCTCTCCATAGAAGCCAAAGGAATAAACTCACCAAGAGCAACACGCCTTTTCATAAAATTACATCTATGTTGATTGAACTGATAAACGGCAGCAGATGATTCTGCACAAAAAATGCAGCATTTCCGATATCTGGGAATATGACCATAATTAAGCATCTTGGCCTCTGTATTACCTGGACCCCCGGGGAGTTCTGACCCAAACCAACACCCTGGTAGAGATCTATAGGGGATATCTGGGGAACCACAGAGAGGGGCTGATGATTAAAGCAGCTACCCTACCGCTGTCTGAATCCAGCCTTATAGAGGGGGCTGAGATATTGGGGGCTGTTTATCAGGTTCGGCGGAGGGATTTTCATCCCTGGAAGCATACAGGGGATAGTATCACTATCTTTCTATCATGCCTGTAGCCTCCCTGGAATGAACCTGCTGTTGGTTGTTGCTCTCGGGACAATCTGTTGGCAATTTACAACCAGATCAAAGTCCACGTGACAATCAGATCTCAGAGTACAAGTGACAATTTGTGACCAATTCTTCCAGCTGCAGATCTGCAGGTGACCAGTGAATCCATCAGGACGGAGGAGATTGTGCCCATTATCCAAGTAGGGTCGTAGATAAGTAACGGATCTGACCAGATGCCAAACATCCCATCTCTATGCACTTGAAGTACAGAAAAGCAGCAGTCCCATGTAACACCATTTAAATCCACTAATTACTGTTAATTCTGCAAGTTAAAATTTAAAGCAAAATGACTGCAGTAAGACTGAAATGTAACGTTACAGTGGTCTGCAGCTGTTGGGGAACTACAAGTTCCAGCGTAGAGCTCAATGGCACATGACGGCAGTAACAACACTACACTAGTCTGCAATCTGCAGCTCTGAGCTGGAGGTGAACTACCACTCCCAGCATGACTGCTCACAAGTCTGAAGGTGTAAACACACTTGGTGGGAGTTTCCTGCAGTTCCCAGGCAATATTGGGAGTTGAGTTGTGGTTTCCAAACAGCTGGAGGACCGCCGGTTACTGACTACAGTCTTAAAGCAGCTATTCTACTGAGCAAATGGAGGACCTGCTGATATTTGTAGTGCCACAGCAAAAGAAAAGCAACAGGTAGCCTGCCTATGCCCAGAGTGATATTACATGGCGAGACCGTACAGCTTTACATTGCAGACTCCGTTCTATACTTTGTCAAACTGCAATTAAATCCCAAAATAACCCGTCAGCAGCTAGAAGACCCCTCATCATATAGGAAGAGAGAGTCTCCCCTGTAATTACCCCCTCCCTGGACATCAGCAGAACTATGTGGATGTGCTGCAGATCTGCAGGTTGTTACAATGTAGTCAGTGTGTGCATGGCATCACCTGGATGATGCATAAATCCGGAACATTCCCCGCTGTACGCTGATCCCCATCATGGCTGATCCCATAATCCGGCACCTCTGCCATAAACCTGCCATAAACTGTCCTCAGCTTCTCCCCACATTTCTGCCACCTGTCATGAGCCCAATCTACTGCTCAAAACTGTGCCCAGGTGCTATCTCTGCTATCACCTGGGTAGCGCCAATCTCAACCACATCATTGCCATGGCACCTGTCAGCCTCACACCATCAAACTGTTTAGGATCTTGCCCATGTAAAAAAGTTATCACATGTCACCTATTGGTGCCCACCCTTACCCATGTCACCTGTGCCCACTCATACCCATGTCACCGGTGTCCACCTTTACCCGTCACCTGTGCCCACCCTTACCCATGTCACTTGTGCCCACCCTTACCTGTGCCCACTGTAGCCCATGTCACCGGTGTTAGGATCTCACTCATCTGTATCATCCATAGAAGTCTTCTGTAGCCTAAGCTCCATTCATTGCCCACTTGCCATGATCGCACCACCATATTAGTGTCACCCTCACCTTTGCCAGTCTCAAACTCTTACTTTTTTCCTGAACCCATCCTTACCTGTGATCTTCATCTCCCCACCTGTGCCAATCACATCCCTTCCCTAGTGCTACTATCACTACATCACAAGTGCCACCATTCTCCCTCTCATTGGTCACTTCCGACACATGTGCCCCATGTGTGCCAGCCTCATCCCCTATTTTATGCATTACAATGCAAGTCTTTATTGCCACCCTTCACCTGTCAGTCTCACCGCTTATTTTCTGCTACCATCAGTCTTATATGTGCCAATGTTCTCATCCCAGACCTGTGCCCCTGCCCTGTGCCAATCTGAACCTTCCACATGTGCTCCATCATAACCTAATAAGTGCCAACGTCCCCCCTCCTTGTCACCACCTTACTAGTCTCATCGCCCTCCTACGTGCCATTCTCTATCCACACCTGAGCCAATCTCATAAACCTCCTGTGCTATTCTCCCTCACACCTGCCCAGTCTCATCGCGCTCCTGTGTGCCATTCTCTATCCACACCTGTGCCAGTCTCATCACCCTCCTATGTACCATTCTCCCTCACCTGTGCCAATCTCATCGCCCTCCTGTGTGCCAGTCTCCCTCACACCTGTGCCATTCTCATCGCCCTCATGTGCCATTCTCCCTCACACCTGTGCCATTCTCATCGTCCTTCTATGTGCCATTCTCCCTCACCTGTGCCAATCTCATCGCCATCATATGTGCCATTCTCCCTCATCTGTGCCGGTGTCATCGCCCTCCTATGTGCCATTCTCCTCACCTGTGCCAATCTCATCGCCCTCCTGTGTGCCAGTCTCCTTCACCTGTGCCAATCTCATCGCCCTCCTATGTGCCATTCTCCTCACCTGTGCCACTCTCATCGCCCTCCTGTGTGCCATTCTCCTCACCTGTGCCAATCTCATCACCCTCCTATGTGCCATTCTCTATCTACACCTGTACCAGTCTCATCTTCCTATGTGCCATTCTCTATCTACACCTGTACCAGTCTCATCGCCCTCCTATGTGCCATTCTCTATCTACACCTGTACCAGTCTCATCGCCCTCTTATGTACCATTCTCTATCTACACCTGTACCAGTCTCATCGCCATCTTATGTGCCATTCTCCCTCACCGGTGCCAGTCTCTTCGCCCTCCTCTGTGCCATTCTTTCTCACCTGTACCAGTCTCATCGCCCTCCTATGTGCCATTCTCCCTCACCTGTGCCAGTCTCATTGCCCTCCTATGTGCCATTCTCTATCTACACCTGTACCAGTCTCATCGCCATCTTATGTGCCATTCTCCCTCACCGGTGCCAGTCTCATCGCCCTCTTATGTGCCATTCTCTATCTACACCTGTACCAGTCTCATCGCCCTCTTATGTGCCATTCTCTATCTACACCTGTGCCAGTCTCATCTCCCTCCTATGTGCCATTCTCTATCTACACCTGTGCCCATCTCATCTCCCTCCTATGTGACATTCTTCCTCACCTGTGCCAGTCTCATCTCCTTCCTATGTGCCATTCTCTATCTACACCTGTGCCAGTCTCATCACCCTCCTATGTGCCATTCTCTACACCTGTGCCCGTCTCATCTCCCTCCTATGTGCCATTCTCCCTCACCTGTGCCAGTCTCATCGCCGTCCTATGTGCCATTCTCCCTCACCTGTGCCAGTCTCATCTCCTTCCTATGTGCCATTTTCTATCTACACCTGTGCCAGTCTCATCTCCTTCCTATGTGCCATTCTCTATTTACACCTGTGCCAGTCTCATCCTATGTGCCATTCTCCCCACCTGTGCCTTTCTCTATCCACACCTGTGCCAGTCTCATCGCCCTCCTATGTGCCATTCTCTATCTACACCTGTGCCCGTCTCATCTCCCTCCTATGTGCCATTCTCCCTCACCTGTGCCAGTCTCATCACCGTCCTATGTGCCATTCTCCCTCACCTGTGCCAGTGTCATCCTATGTGCCATTCTCCCGCACACCTGTGCCAGTCTCATCTCCCTCCTATGTGCCATTCTCCCTCACCTGTACCAGTCTCATCCTATGTGCCATTCTCCCTCACCTGTGCCAGTCTCATCTCCTTCCTATGTGCCATTTTCTATCTACACCTGTGCCAGTCTCATCGCCATCCTATGTGCCATTCTCCCCACCTGTGCCATTCTCTATCTACACCTGTGCCCGTCTCATTTCCCTCCTATGTGCCATTCTCCCTCACCGGTGCCAGTCTCATCGCCGTCCTATGTGCCATTCTCCCTCACCTGTGCCAGTCTCATCGCCGTCCTATGTGCCATTCTCCCTCACCTGTGCCAGTCTCATCCTATGTGCCATTCTCCCGCACACCTGTGCCAGTCTCATCTCCCTCCTATGTGCCATTCTCCCTCACCTGTACCAGTCTCATCGCTGTCCTATGTGCCATTCTCTATCTACACCTGTGCCCGTCTCATCTCCCTCCTATGTGCCATTCTCCCTCACTGGTGCCAGTCTCATCGCCGTCCTATGTGCCATTCTCCCTCACCGGTGCCAGTCTCATCGCCGTCCTATGTGCCATTCTCCCTCACCTGTGTCAGTCTCATCTCCTTCCTATGTGCCATTTTCTATCTACACCTGTGCCAGTCTCATCCTATGTGCCATTCTCTATCCACACCTGTGCCAGTCTCATTGCGCTCCTGTGTGCCATTCTCTATATACACCTGTGCCCGTCTCATCTCCCTCCTATGTGCCATTCTCCCTCACCGGTGCCAGTCTCATCGCCGTCCTATGTGCCATTCTCCCTCACCTGTGCCAGTCTCATCCTATGTGCCATTCTCCCGCACATCTGTGCCAGTCTCATCTCCCTCCTATGTGCCATTCTCCCTCACCTGTGCCAGTCTCATCTCCTTCCTATGTGCCATTTTCTATCTACACCTGTGCCAGTCTCATCGCCATCCTATGTGCCATTCTCTATCTACACCTGTGCCAGTCTCATCCTATGTGCCATTCTCCCCACCTGTGCCATTCTCTATCTACACCTGTGCCTGTCTCATCTCCCTCCTATGTGCCATTCTCCCTCACTGGTGCCAGTCTCATCGCCGTCCTATGTGCCATTCTCCCTCACCTGTGCCAGTCTCATCCTATGTGCCATTCTCCCTCACCTGTGCCAGTCTCATCTCCCTCCTATGTGCCATTCCCCCTCACCTGTGCCAGTCTCATCCTATGTGCCATTCTCCCTCACCTGTGCCAGTCTCATCTCCCTCCTATGTGCCATTCCCCCTCACCTGTGCCAGTCTCATCGCCGTCCTATGTGCCATTCTCCCTCACCTGTGCCAGTCTCATCCTATGTGCCATTCTCCCGCACACCTGTGCCAGTCTCATCTCCCTCCTATGTGCCATTCTCCCTCACCTGTGCCAGTCTCATCCTATGTGCCATTCTCCCTCACCTGTGCCAGTCTCATCTCCCTCCTATGTGCCATTCTCTATCCACACCTGTGCCAGTCTCATTGCCCTCCTATGTGCCATTCTCTATCTCCACCTGTGCCAGTCTCATCCTATGTGCCATTCTCTATCTCCACCTGTGCCAGTCTCATCCTATGTGCCATTCTCTATCTCCACCTGTGCCAGTCTCATCCTATGTGCCATTCTTCCTCACCTGTGCCAGTCTCATCGCCCTCCTATGTGCCAGTCTCATCGCCGTCCTATGTGCCATTCTCCCTCACCTGTGCCAGTCTCATCACCCTCCTATGTGCCATTCTCTATCTACACCTGTGCCCGTCTCATCTCCCTTTTATGTGCCATTCTCCCTCACCTGTGCCAGTCTCATCTCCTTCCTATGTGCCATTTTCTATCTAAACCTGTGCCAGTCTCATCCCATGTGCCATTCTTCCTCACCTGTGCCAGTCTCATCGCTGTCCTATGTGCCATTCTCCCTCACCGGTGCCAGTCTCATCCTATGTGCCATTCTCCCGCACACCTGTGCCCTCACCTGGGTCATGAGTCTGTCTGCCCCCGTGTTCTCCTCGTCCTTGAAGATAATGTCCGCGTTGTAGTTGGGGGTGAGCTCCTTGAAGCGCTCCGAGTTGCGGGCGATCTTGCCCTCGTACCGCCCGCTGGCCCCCAGCGTCTTCTCGGGCACATTGGGGCTGAACTGCTTGTAGGAGAGCGGGCTGAGCTTGGCAGGTCTTCGCCTCCTGCCCACCACCCTGCCCGGCCCACAGCCGTGCACCGCCGGGCTCAGGAGCAGCGCAGCGCCGCAGAGCAGCAGCACGAGCAGGGGGGGCAGCTGCATGGGGCGTCCGGTGCTCCCTGGGGCTGCCCTGATCACGGGAGCTCCATCCGCCGCTCCTGCCCCGCAGCGACACTCCCGCTCCTGCGATCTCCGATCAGCGGCGAAGTCTCTGCGTCCGGCGCTAAGTCCAGTGGGTTCCCCAGTGCTGCGCTCCGGGGTCTGCGCTACGGGCTGCTGTGTGCTCCGGGGTCTGCGCTCCTGGTACTGCTCTCCAAGGTCTGCGCTCCGGGGTCTGCGCTCGGTCTGCGCTCCTGGTACTGCGCTCCGGGGTCTGCGCTCCGGGGTCTGCGCTCCTGGTACTGCGCTCCGGGGTCTGCGCTCCGGGGTCTGCGCTCGGTCTGCGCTCCTGGTACTGCGCTCCGGGGTCTGCGCTCCGGGGTCTGCGCTCCGGGGTCTGCGCTCGGTCTGCGCTCCTGGTACTGCGCTCCGGGGTCTGCGCTCCGGGGTCTGCGCTCCTGGTACTGCGCTCCGGGCTGCTGTGCGCTCCTGGTCGGGCTGTGCTCTGCTCTTGTGGCGCTCTGCACTGTCCGCCCGTAATAAATAGTTCAGGCGGTTTGTTTTGGCACCTGGATCACACGGGAGGAGGGGGCGCTCTATATACCGGGGTCTGCGGAGCTCGCACTCACTCTCACGCCCACTGCTCCTCTCACCCGTCACCTATAATAATCCGTGCGGCCGCCGGGTCACCTCTGCAGGGCGGGCGGGGGCTCCAGCATCAGCAGCAGCAAGTCAGCCGGGGGATGTCACTGAACTGTCACCCGAGCTGTCAGTGTGTGCTGCCACATGTGAGCCGAGGAGGGGGCACCTGGTGCAAAACATAACACTGAGGGGGCACCTGGTGCAGAATACATCACTGAGGGGGCACCTGGTGCAGAATACATCACTGAGGGGGCACCTGGGGCAGATTACATCACTGAGGGGGCACCTGGTGCAGAATACACCACTGAAGGGGCACCTGGTGCAGAATATACCACTGTGGGGGCACCTGGTGCAGAATACACCACCGAGGGGGCACCTGGTGCAGAATACACCACCGAGGGGGCACCTGGTGCAGAATACACCACCGAGGGGGCACCTGGTGCAGAATATACCACCGAGGGGGCACCTGGGGCAGAATACACCACCGAGGGGGCACCTGGGGCAGAATACATCACCGAGGGGGCACCTGGTGCAGAATACACCACCGAGGGGGCACCTGGTGCAGAATACACCACCGAGGGGGCACCTGGTGCAGAATATACCACCGAGGGGGCACCTGGTGCAGAATACACCACCGAGGGGGCACCTGGTGCAGAATATACCACCGAGGGGGCACCTGGTGCAGAATACACCACCGAGGAGCCACCTAGTGCAAAACCTACCACTGAGGGGGCACCTGGTGCAGAATACACCACTGTGGGGGCACCTGGTGCAGAATACACCACTGTGGGGGCACCTGGTGCAGAATACACCACTGTGGGGGCACCTGGTGCAGAATATACCACCGAGGTGGCACTTGGTGCAGAATACACCACTGAGCGGGCACCTGGTGCAGAATACACCACTGAGGGGGCACCTGGTGCAGAATACACCACTGAGGGGGCACCTGGTGCAGAATATACCATTGAGGGGGCATTTGGTGCAGAATATACCACTGAGGGGGCATTTGGTGCAGAATATATCACTGAGGGGGCACCTGGGGCAGAATACATCACTGAGAGGGCACCTGGGGCAGAATACATCACTGAGGGGGCACCTGGGGCAGAATACATCACTGAGGGGGAACCTGGGGCAGAATACATCACTGAGGGGACACCTGGGGCAGAATACATCACCGAGGGGGCACCTGGTGCAGAATACACCACCGAGGGGGCACCTGGTGCAGAATACACCACCGAGGGGGCACCTGGTGCAGAATATACCACCGAGGGGGCACCTGGTGCAGAATACACCACCGAGGGGGCACCTGGTGCAGAATATACCACCGAGGGGGCACCTGGTGCAGAATACACCACCGAGGAGCCACCTAGTGCAAAACCTACCACTGAGGGGGCACCTGGTGCAGAATACACCACTGTGGGGGCACCTGGTGCAGAATACACCACTGTGGGGGCACCTGGTGCAGAATACACCACTGTGGGGGCACCTGGTGCAGAATATACCACCGAGGTGGCACTTGGTGCAGAATACACCACTGAGCGGGCACCTGGTGCAGAATACACCACTGAGGGGGCACCTGGTGCAGAATACACCACTGAGGGGGCACCTGGTGCAGAATATACCATTGAGGGGGCATTTGGTGCAGAATATACCACTGAGGGGGCATTTGGTGCAGAATATATCACTGAGGGGGCACCTGGGGCAGAATACATCACTGAGAGGGCACCTGGGGCAGAATACATCACTGAGGGGGCACCTGGGGCAGAATACATCACTGAGGGGGAACCTGGGGCAGAATACATCACTGAGGGGACACCTGGGGCAGAATACATCACTGAGGGGGCACCTGGGGCAGAATACACCACTGAGGGGGCACCTGGTGCAGAATACATGATTGAGGGGGCACCTGGTGCAAAACCTACCACCGAGGGGGCACCTGGTGCAGAATATACCACCGAGGGGGCACCTGGTGCAGAATACACCACTGAGGGGGCATCTGGTGCAGAATACACCACTGAGGGGGCACCTGGTGCAGAATATACCACCGAGGGGGCACCTGGTGCAGAATACACCACTGAGGGGGCACCTGGTGCAGAATACACCACTGAGGGGGCACCTGGTGCAGAATACACCACTGAGGGGGCACCTGGTGCAGAATACACCACTGAGGGGGCACCTGGTGCAGAATACTCCACTGAGGGGGCACCTGGTGCAGAATACACCACTGAGGGGGCACCTGGTGCAGAATACACCACTGAGGGGGCACCTGGTGCAAAACCTACCACTGAGGGGGCACCTGGTGCAGAATATACCACTGTGGGGGAACCTGGGGCAGAATACATCACTGAGGGGACACCTGGGGCAGAATACATCACTGAGGGGGCACCTGGGGCAGAATACACCACTGAGGGGGCACCTGGTGCAGAATACATGATTGAGGGGGCACCTGGTGCAAAACCTACCACCGAGGGGGCACCTGGTGCAGAATATACCACCGAGGGGGCACCTGGTGCAGAATACACCACTGAGGGGGCATCTGGTGCAGAATACACCACTGAGGGGGCACCTGGTGCAGAATACACCACTGAGGGGGCACCTGGTGCAGAATACACCACTGAGGGGGCACCTGGTGCAGAATACACCACTGAGGGGGCACCTGGTGCAAAACCTACCACTGAGGGGGCACCTGGTGCAGAATATACCACTGTGGGGGCACCTGGTGCAGAATACACCACTGAGGGGGCACTTGGTGCAGAATACAACACTGAGGGGGCACCTGGTGCAGAATACAACACGGAGGGGGCACCTGGTGCAGAATATACCACCGAGGGGGCACCTGGTGCAGAATACATCCCCGAGGGGGCACCTGGTGCAGAATACACCACTGAGGGGGCACCTGGTGCAGAATACAACACTGTGGGGGAACCTGGTGCAGAATATACCACTGAAGGGGGCACCTAGTGCAGAATATACCACTGATGGGGCACCTGGTGCAAAACATAATACTGAGGGGGCACCTGGTGCAGAATATACTACTGAGTGGAGGCAACTAGTGCAAAACAACACTGAGGAGGCACCTAGTGCAGAATATACCACTGAGGGGGCATCTGGTGCAGAATATACCACTGAGGGGGCACCTGGTGCAGAATATACCACTGAGGGGGCACCTGGTGCAGAATATACCACTGAGGGGGCATTTGGTGCAGAATATACCACTGAGGGGGCACCTGGTGCAGAATATACCACTGAGGGGACACCTGGTGCAGAATATACCACTGATACATGATATCACTGAGGGGGCACATGGTGGAGGATTTACCACTGATACATGATATCACTGAGGGGGCTCCTGGTGCAGGATTTACCACTGATGCATGATATCACTGAGGGGGCACATGGTGGAGGATTTACCACTGATGCATGATATCACTGAGGGGGCACATGGTGGAGGATTTACCACTGATACATGATATCACTGAGGGGGCTCCTGGTGCAGGATTTACCACTGATACATTATATCACTGAGGGGGCACATGGTGGAGGATTTACCACTGATACATTATATCACTGAGGGGGCTCCTGGTGCAGGACATACCACTGATACATTACATCACTGAGGGGGCACATGGTGGAGGATTTACCACTGATACATGATATCACTGAGGGGGCTCCTGGTGGAGGATTTACCACTGATGCATGATATCACTGAGGGGGCTCCTGGTGGAGGATTTACCACTGATGCATGATATCACTGAGGGGGCACATGGTGCAGGATTTACCACTGATACATTATATCACTGAGGGGGCACCTGGTGCAGGATTTACCACTGATACATTACATTATTGAGGGGGCTCCTGGTGCAGGACATACCACGTATACTTTGCATTACTGCGGGGCATCTTGGCCTTTCTTTTACAATAAAGGATCTTGTAATAAGAATAAACTCTACAATTGGATGTGTTTAGAAAAATATTCCTTTCCCGAGATCTACTATATAATTGTCTAAGGGCCACTTCCGTCTTTCTGTCTGTCCCAGATATTCATTGGTCGCGGCCTCTGTCTGTCATGGAATCCAAGTCGCTGATTGGTCGTTGCAAAACGCCCATGACCAATCAGCGACGGCCACAGTCCGGCGGCAAAATTGCTGCTCCTTCCTCCCCGCAGTCAGTGCCCGCTCCGTACTCCCCTCCAGTCAGCCCTCACACAGGGTTAATGGCAGCATTAATGGACCGCGGTGTAACGCACTCCGGTTACGCAGCTATTAACCCTGTGTGACCAATTTTTTACTATTCATGCTGCGTATGCAGCATCAATAGTAAAACGATCTGATGTTAAAAATAATAATAAAAAACAAGGTTATTCTCACCCTCCGACGTCGCCCGCTGTCCTCGGCAGTGCAAGCAGCAGGTTCCGGTTCCAAAGATGCTATGCGAGAACGACCTTCCATGACGTCACGGTCATGTGACCACGACATCATCACAGGTCCTGCGCTCATACCAACCCTGGGACCGGAAGCTGCCGCCTGCACCGTACACAGGCGCCAGGACTTCAATGGGCCCTCGGAAGGTGAGTATATGTTTATTTTTTATTTTAAGTCTTTTTTTAACCTGTTACATACGTGACTGGCCAATATACTACGTGGCTGGGAAATATACTACGTGTCTGGGCAATATATTGCGTGACTGGTCAGTATACTACGTGACTGGGCAATATACTACGTGGCTGGGAAATATACTACGTCACTGGACAATATACTACGTGGCTGGGCAATATACTACGTGGCTGGGCAATATACTACATGACTGGGCAATATAGTACGTGACTGGGCAATATACTACGTGACTGGGCAATATACTACGTGACTGGGCAATATACTACGTGGCTGGGCAATATACTACGTGGCTGGGCAATATACTACGTGGTTGGGCAATATACTACGTGGTTGGGCAATATACTACGTGGCTGGGCAATATACTACGTGGCTGGGCAATATACTACATGACTGGGCAATATAGTACGTGACTGGGCAATATACTACGTGGCTGGGCAATATACTACGTGACTGGGCAATATACTACGTGACTGGGCAATATACTACGTGACTGGGCAATATAGTACGTGACTGGGCAATATAGTACGTGGCTGGGCAATATACTACGTGGCTGGTCAATATACTACGTGGTTGGGCAATATACTACGTGACTGGGCAATATACTACGTGGCTGGGCAATATACTACGTGGCTGGGCAATATACTACGTGGCTGGGCAATATACTACGTGGTTGGGCAATATAGTATGTCACTGGACAATATACTACGTGGCTGGGCAATATACTACGTGGCTGGGCAATATACTACATGACTGGGCAATATAGTATGTCACTGGACAATATACTACGTGGCTGGGCAATATACTACGTGGCTGGGAAATATACTACGTCACTGGACAATATACTACGTGGCTGGGCAATATACTACGTGGCTGGGCAATATACTACATGACTGGGCAATATAGTACGTGACTGGGCAATATACTACGTGACTGGGCAATATACTACGTGACTGGGCAATATACTACGTGGCTGGGCAATATACTACGTGGCTGGGCAATATACTACGTGGTTGGGCAATATACTACGTGGTTGGGCAATATACTACGTGGCTGGGCAATATACTACGTGGCTGGGCAATATACTACATGACTGGGCAATATAGTACGTGACTGGGCAATATACTACGTGGCTGGGCAATATACTACGTGACTGGGCAATATACTACGTGACTGGGCAATATACTACGTGACTGGGCAATATAGTACGTGACTGGGCAATATAGTACGTGGCTGGGCAATATACTACGTGGCTGGTCAATATACTACGTGGTTGGGCAATATACTACGTGACTGGGCAATATACTACGTGGCTGGGCAATATACTACGTGGCTGGGCAATATACTACGTGGCTGGGCAATATACTACGTGGTTGGGCAATATAGTATGTCACTGGACAATATACTACGTGGCTGGGCAATATACTACGTGGCTGGGCAATATACTACATGACTGGGCAATATAGTACGTGACTGGGCAATATACTATGTGGCTGGGCAATATACTACGTGACTGGGCAATATACTACGTGACTGGGCAAAATAGTACGTGGCTGGGCAATATACTACGTGGTTGGGCAATATACTACGTGACTGGGCAATATACTACGTGGCTGGGTAATATACTACGTGGTTGGGCAATATACTACGTCGCTGGGCAATATAGTACGTGGCTGGGCAATATACTACGTGGCTGGGCAATATACTACGTGGTTGGGCAATATAGTACGTCACTGGACAATATACTACGTGGCTGGGCAATATACTACGTGGCTGGACAATATACTACATGACTGGGCAATATAGTACGTGACTGGGCAATATACTACGTGGCTGGGCAATATACTACATGACTGGGCAATATAGTACGTGACTGGGCAATATACTACGTGGCTGGGCAATATACTACGTGACTGGGCAATATACTACGTGACTGGGCAATATACTACGTGACTGGGCAATATAGTACGTGGCTGGGCAATATACTACGTGGCTGGGCAATATACTACGTGGTTGGGCAATATACTACGTGACTGGGCAATATACTACGTGGCTGGGTAATATACTACGTGGTTGGGCAATATACTACGTCGCTGGGCAATATAGTATGTGCTGGGCAATATACTACGTGACTGGGCAATATACTACGTGGCTGGGCAATATACTACGTGGTTGGGCAATATAGTACGTCACTGGACAATATACTACGTGGCTGGGCAATATACTACGTGGCTGGACAATATACTACATGACTGGGCAATATAGTACGTGACTGGGCAATATAGTACGTGACTGGGCAATATAGTACGTGACTGGGCAATATAGTACGTGACTGGGCAATATAGTACGTGACTGGGCAATATACTACGTGACTGGGCAATATACTACGTGACTGGGCAATATACTACGTGGTTGGGCAATATACTACGTCACTGGGCAATATACTACGTGGCTGGGCAATATACTACGTGGCTGGGCAATATACTACGTGGCTGGGCACTATACTACGTGACTGGGCAATATACTACGTGGCTGGGCAATATACTACGTGACTGGGCAATATACTACGTGACTGGGCAATATACTACGTGGTTGGGCAATATAGTACGTCACTGGACAATATACTACGTGGCTGGGCAATATACTACGTGGCTGGACAATATACTACATGACTGGGCAATATACTATGTGACTGGGCAATATACTATGTGACTGGGCAATATACTAAGTGACTGGGCAATATACTACGTGACTGGGCAATATACTACGTGACTGGGCAATATACTACGTGACTGGGCAATATACTACGTGGTTGGGCAATATACTACGTCACTGGGCAATATAGTACGTGGCTGGGCAATATACTACGTGACTGGGCAATATACTACGTGACTGGGCAATATACTACGTGGTTGGGCAATATAGTACGTCACTGGACAATATACTACGTGGCTGGGCAATATACTACGTGGCTGGACAATATACTACATGACTGGGCAATATACTACGTGGCTGGGCAATATACTACATGACTGGGCAATATACTACGTGGTTGGGCAATATACTACGTGACTGGGCAATATACTACGTGGCTGGGCAATATACTACGTGGCTGGGCAATATACTACGTGGCTGGGCAATATACTACGTGGTTGGGCAATATACTACGTGGCTGGGCAATATACTACGTGGCTGGGCAATATACTACGTAGCTGGGCAATATACTACGTGGCTGGGCAATATACTACGTGGCTGGGCAGTATACTACGTGGTTGGGCAATATTCTACGTAGCTGGGCAATATACTACGTGGACATGCATATTCTAGAATACCCGATGCGTTAGAATCGGGCCACCATCTAGTAATCTTATAAATGTCCCCTGCTGTGTGCTGTGTAATGGCCGTGTCTGATCGTGCAGGAACATGGTCGGATCATACCACAGCTCCTGGACAGGGGAGGACGCAGAAGAGTTTACAGACAGGACTGCCGGGATCACAGCTGATTATTTCTTTGTGGTAACATAATGTTTAAAAACAGGCAGCGAAATGCTTTATCTCACAAAAGGAATCCGCTGCGATCCCCGGCAGTAATGCCTGTATAGTCTTCTGCGTCCTCCCCTGTCCGGGAGTTGTGGTGTGATCAGACCATGTTCCTGCACGGTCAGACACGGCCATTACACAGTACACAGCCATTTATAAGATTATCTCAGCACAGGAACATTTTTTTTAAACACATCCGATTGTGGAAATTCTTATTATTCCAAGATCTGTTGATTAAAATATACTTTTGTTGGTGGCACAATGTAGAACCAGAAGACCCATGGTGCCCTGCCAGACAATGAAACCAACGCTGACAAACTATGCACATTTCCAATCCTTTCTTGCTTTTCATTGTTAAACCCCATTTTGTGCAGTTATGGACAGGTGGTGGAAGTGGCAGTGATACTCACTGGTTATTCCTGACTGGTGCATGCAAATTATACTGGGAGCTGCTGGTCACTGAGGTTGAGGAGCCACATACTGTAGCATGGGAATTAATTCCCCCTCCCCCTTTTTACTATTACATTCGTAATCACAGCCAAGAGAGGGTTAACCCCCTTTGGTTATGTTCTATTACTGGCTGGAGAGATGAGACCCCTGCGGAGACCTCTCCCTGTCCTGCGGCTGCTCCCTCCTCTGCCCGCTGTTCTATGGATCTGTCAGTGTGACCCAGTCTGTGAGAACAGGATGGAGCCAGACACAGCACCCCGGGGTCACCCAATCCACTAAATGTCTACTGCTCCCTGTTATCAGCCAACAAGAGATGGGCAGAGGCTGGCGGTCAATGGATGATTGCAATAATTCTCTCCACTTTATGGCAAAGAAAAGACCTAAATCACTGGTACCCAAAGTATGGCTCCAGCAAATACAACCCCTAGCATGTACCCAACTGGGAGTGATGGTTTTTTACGGCTGGCGATCCAGAGGTAGAGGACGACTGGAATGATGGAAGTCAATAGCAAATGCATCTATTTCTGTTTCCACACATTGTACAATGTTATTTAATTGCAGTTTTATCAGGACTTTTAAACTGGAGGAAAATGATCTATAGTGATAATAATCTACACAAGGTATCCACTGCTGACAAAGTGTGGCCCCAATACATTACTCGGTAGAAAGTATTATGTCGTGTTATAGTAGTTATATTCTTGTACAAAGGGGCAGTATTATAGTAGTTATATTCTTGTACATAGGGGCAGTATTATAGTAGTTATATTCTTGTATATAGGGGCAGTATTATAGTAGTTATATTCTTGTACATAGGAGCAGTATTATACTAGTTATATTTTTGTACATAGGAGCAGTATTATAGTAGTTATATTCTTGTACATATGGGCAGTATTATAGTAGTTATATTCTTGTACATATGGGCAGTATTATAGTAGTTATATTCTTGTACATAGGAGCAGTATTATAGTAGTTATATTCTTGTACATAGGGGCAGTATTATAGTAGTTATATTCTTGTACATAGGGGCAGTATTATAGTAGTTATATTCTTGTACATAGGAGCAGTATTATACTAGTTATATTTTTGTACATAGGAGCAGTATTATAGTAGTTATATTCTTGTACATAGGGGCAGTATTATAGTAGTTATATTCTTGTACATAGGAGCAGTATTATACTAGTTATATTTTTGTACATAGGAGCAGTATTATAGTAGTTATATTCTTGTACAAAGGGGCAGTATTATAGTAGTTATATTCTTGTACATAGGAGCAGTATTATACTAGTTATATTTTTGTACATAGGAGCAGTATTATAGTAGTTATATTCTTGTACAAAGGGGCAGTATTATAGTAGTTATATTCTTGTACATAGGAGCAGTATTATACTAGTTATATTTTTGTACATAGGAGCAGTATTGTAGTAGTTATATTCTTGTACATAGGGGGCAGTTTTATCGTAGTTATATTCTTGTACATAGGAGCAGTATTATAGTAGTTATATTCTTGTACATAGGAGCAGTATTATAGTAGTTATATTCTTGTATATAGGAGCAGTATTATAGTAGTTATATTCTTGTACAAAGGGGCAGTATTATAGTAGTTATATTCTTGTATATAGGAGCAGTATTATACTAGTTATATTTTTGTACATATGAGCAGTATTATAGTAGTTATATTCTTGTACATATGGGCAGTATTATAGTAGTTATATTCTTGTACATATGGGCAGTATTATAGTAGTTATATTCTTGTACATAGGAGCAGTATTATAGTAGTTATATTCTTGTACATAGGGGCAGTATTATAGTAGTTATATTCTTGTACATAGGGGCAGTATTATAGTAGTTATATTCTTGTACATAGGAGCAGTATTATACTAGTTATATTTTTGTACATAGGAGCAGTATTATAGTAGTTATATTCTTGTACATAGGGGCAGTATTATAGTAGTTATATTCTTGTACATAGGAGCAGTATTATACTAGTTATATTTTTGTACATAGGAGCAGTATTATAGTAGTTATATTCTTGTACAAAGGGGCAGTATTATAGTAGTTATATTCTTGTACATAGGAGCAGTATTATACTAGTTATATTTTTGTACATAGGAGCAGTATTATAGTAGTTATATTCTTGTACAAAGGGGCAGTATTATAGTAGTTATATTCTTGTACATAGGAGCAGTATTATACTAGTTATATTTTTGTACATAGGAGCAGTATTGTAGTAGTTATATTCTTGTACATAGGGGGCAGTTTTATCGTAGTTATATTCTTGTACATAGGAGCAGTATTATAGTAGTTATATTCTTGTACATAGGAGCAGTATTATAGTAGTTATATTCTTGTATATAGGAGCAGTATTATAGTAGTTATATTCTTGTACAAAGGGGCAGTATTATAGTAGTTATATTCTTGTATATAGGAGCAGTATTATAGTAGGTATATTCTTGTACATAGGAGCAGTATTATAGTAGTTATATTCTTGTACATAGGAGCAGTATTATAGTAGTTATATTCTTGTACATAGGAGCAGTTTTATCGTAGTTATATTCTTGTACATAGGAGCAGTATTATAGTAGTTATATTCTTGTACATAGGAGCAGTATTATAGTAGTTATATTCTTGTACAAAGGGGCAGTATATAGTAGTTATATTCTTGTACAAAGGGGCAGTATTATAGTAGTTATATTTTTGTACATAGGAGCAGTTTTATCGTAGTTATATTCTTGTACATAGGAGCAGTATTATAGTAGTTATATTCTTGTACATAGGGGGCAGTATTATAGTAGTTATATTCTTGTACAAAGGGGCAGTATTATAGTAGTTATATTCTTGTACAAAGGGGCAGTATTATAGTAGTTATATTTTTGTACATAGGAGCAGTATTGTAGTAGTTATATTCTTGTACATAGGAGCAGTTTTATCGTAGTTATATTCTTGTACATAGGAGCAGTATTATAGTAGTTATATTCTTGTACATAGGGGCAGTATTATAGTAGTTATATTCTTGTACATAGCGGCAGTATTATAGTAGTTATATTCTTGTACATAGGGAGCAGTATTATAGTAGTTATATTCTTGTACATACGGGCAGTATTGTAGTAGTTATATTCTTGTACATAGGGGCAGTATTATAGTAGTTATATTCTTGTACATAGGAGCAGTATTATAGTAGTTATATTCTTGTACATAGCAGCAGTATTATAGTAGTTATATTCTTGTACATAGCAGCAGTATTAAAGTAGTTATATTCTTGTACATAGCAGCAGTATTATAGTAGTTATATTCTTGTACATAGGAGCAGTATTATAGTAGTTATATTCTTGTACATACGGGCAGTATTGTAGTAGTTATATTCTTGTACATAGGGGCAGTATTATAGTAGTTATATTCTTGTACATACGGGCAGTATTGTAGTAGTTATATTCTTGTACATAGGGGCAGTATTATAGTAGTTATATTCTTGTACATAGGAGCAGTATTATAGTAGTTATATTCTTGTACATAGGAGCAGTATTATAGTAGTTATATTCTTGTACATAGGAGCAGTATTATAGTAGTTATATTATTGTACATAGGAGCAGTATTATAGTAGTTATATTCGTGTACATAGCAGCAGTATTATAGTAGTTATATTCTTGTACATAGCAGCAGTATTAAAGTAGTTATATTCTTGTACATAGGAGCAGTATTATAGTAGTTATATTATTGTACATAGGAGCAGTATTATAGTAGTTATATTCTTGTACATAGGAGCAGTATTATAGTAGTTATATTATTGTACATAGGAGCAGTATTATAGTAGTTATATTCTTGTACATAGCAGCAGTATTATAGTAGTTATATTCTTGTACATACGGGCAGTATTGTAGTAGTTATATTCTTGTACATAGGGGCAGTATTATAGTAGTTATATTCTTGTACATAGGAGCAGTATTATAGTAGTTATATTCTTGTACATAGGAGCAGTATTATAGTAGTTATATTCTTGTACATAGGAGCAGTATTATAGTAGTTATATTATTGTACATAGGAGCAGTATTATAGTAGTTATATTCTTGTACATAGCAGCAGTATTATAGTAGTTATATTCTTGTACATAGCAGCAGTATTAAAGTAGTTATATTCTTGTACATAGCAGCAGTATTATAGTAGTTATATTCTTGTACATAGGAGCAGTATTATAGTAGTTATATTCTTGTACATAGGAGCAGTTTTATCGTAGTTATATTCTTGTACATAGGAGCAGTATTATAGTAGTTATATTCTTGTACATAGCAGCAGTATTATAGTAGTTATATTCTTGTACATAGGAGCAGTATTATAGTAGTTATATTCTTGTACAAAGGGGCAGTATTATAGTAGTTATATTCTTGTACATAGGGGGCAGTTTTATCGTAGTTATATTCTTGTACATAGGAGCAGTATTATAGTAGTTATATTCTTGTACATAGGAGCAGTATTATAGTAGTTATATTCTTGTACATAGGAGCAGTATTATAGTAGTTATATTCTTGTACATAGGGGCAGTATTATAGTAGTTATATTCTTGTACATAGGGAGCAGTATTATAGTAGTTATATTCTTGTACATACGGGCAGTATTGTAGTAGTTATATTCTTGTACATAGGGGGCAGTTTTATCGTAGTTATATTCTTGTACATAGGAGCAGTATTATAGTAGTTATATTCTTGTACATAGGAGCAGTATTATAGTAGTTATATTCTTGTACATAGGAGCAGTATTATAGTAGTTATATTCTTGTACATAGCAGCAGTATTATAGTAGTTATATTCTTGTACATAGCAGCAGTATTAAAGTAGTTATATTCTTGTACATAGCAGCAGTATTATAGTAGTTATATTCTTGTACATAGGAGCAGTTTTATCGTAGTTATATTCTTGTACATAGGAGCAGTATTATAGTAGTTATATTTTTGTACATAGGGGCAGTATTATAGTAGTTATATTCTTGTACATAGGGAGCAGTATTATAGTAGTTATATTCTTGTACATACGGGCAGTATTGTAGTAGTTATATTCTTGTACATAGGGGGCAGTGTTATCGTAGTTATATTCTTGTACATAGAAGCAGTATTATAGTAGTTATATTCTTGCACATAGGAGCAGTATTATAGTAGTTATATTCTTGTACATAGGAGCAGTATTATAGTAGTTATATTCTTGTACATAGGAGCAGTTTTATCGTAGTTATATTCTTGTACATAGGAGCAGTATTATAGTAGTTATATTCTTGTACATAGCAGCAGTATTATAGTAGTTATATTCTTGTACATAGGAGCAGTATTATAGTAGTTATATTCTTGTACATAGGGGGCAGTATTATAGTAGTTATATTTTTGTACATAGGAGCAGTAATATAGTAGATATATTCTTGTACATAGGAGCAGTATTATAGTAGTTATATTTTTGTCCATAGGAGCAGTAATATAGTAGATATATTCTTGTACATAGGAGAAGTATTATAGTAGTTATATTCTTGTACATAGGAGCAGTTTTATCGTAGTTATATTCTTGTATATAGGAGCAGTATTATAGTAGTTACATTCTTGTACATAGGAGCAGTATTATAGTAGTTATATTCTTGTACATAGGGGCAGTATTATAGTAGTTATATTCTTGTACATAGGAGCAGTTTTATCGTAGTTATATTCTTGTACATAGGAGCAGTATTATAGTAGTTATATTCTTGTACATAGGGGCAGTATTATAGTAGTTATATTCTTGTACATAGGAGCAGTATTATAGTAGATATATTCCTGTACATAGGAGCAGTATTATAGTAGTTATATTCTTGTACATAGGGGGCAGTATTATAGTAGTTATATTCTTGTACATAGGGGCTGTATTATAGTAGTTATATTCTTGTACACAGGGGCAGTATTATAGTAGTTATATTCTTGTACATAGGAGCAGTATTATAGTAGATATATTCTTGTACATAGGGGCTGTATTATAGTAGTTATATTCTTGTACATAGGAGCAGTATTATAGTAGTTATATTCTTGTACATAGGAGCAGTAATATGGTAGTTATATTCTTGTACATAGGGGCAGTATTATAGTTGTTATATAATAGTACATAGGGTGCAGTATTATAGTAGTTATATTCTTGTACATAAGGGACAGTATTATAGTAGTTACAATGCCTACAAGTAGTATTCAACCCCCTTCAGATTTAGCTGGTTTAATAAGATGCAAATAAGTTAGACCCTTCAAACTTCAATCAAGAGCAGGATTTATTAACAGATGCATAAATCTTACAAACCAAAAAGTTTTGTTGCTCAGTTAAATTTTTATAAATTTTAAACATAAAAGTGTGGGTCAATTATTATTCAACCCCTAGGTTTAATATTTTGTGGAATAACCTTTGTTTGCAATTACAGCTAATAATCATCTTTTATAAGACCTGATCAGGCCGGCACAGGTCTCTGGAGTTATCTTGGCCCACTCCTCCATGCAGATCTTCTCCAAGTTATCTAGGTTCTTTGGGTGTCTCATGTGGACTTTAATCTTGAGCTCCTTCCACAAGTTTTCAATTGGGTTAAGGTCAGGAGACTGACTAGGCCACTGCAACACCTTGATTTTTTGCCTCTTGAACCAGGCCTTGGTTTTCTTGGCTGTGTGCTTTGGGTCGTTGTCTTGTTGGAAGATGAAATGACGACCCATCTTAAGATCCTTGATGGAGGAGCGGAGGTTATTGGCCAAAATCTCCAGGTAGGCCGTGCTATCCATCTTCCCATGGATGCGGACCAGATGGCCAGGCCACTTGGCTGAGAAACAGCCCCACAGCATGATGCTGCCACCACCATGCTTGACTGTAGGGATGGTATTCTTGGGGTCGTATGCAGTGCCATCCAGTTTCCAAACGTCACGTGTGTGGTTGGCACCAAAGATCTCGATCTTGGTCTCATCAGACCAGAGAACCTTGAACCAGTCAGTCTCAGAGTCCTCCAAGTGATCATGAGCAAACTGTAGACGAGCCTTGACATGACGCTTTGAAAGTAAAGGTACCTTACGGGCTCGTCTGGAACGGAGACCATTGCGGTGGAGTACATTAGTTATGGTATTGACTGAAACCAATGTCCCCACTGCCATGAGATCTTCCCGGAGCTCCTTCCTTGTTGTCCTTGGGTTAGCCTTGACTCTTCAGACAAGCCTGGCCTCGGCACGGGAGGAAACTTTCAAAGGCTGTCCAGGCCGTGGAAGGCTAACAGTAGTTCCATAAGCCTTCCACTTCCGGATGATGCTCCCAACAGTGGAGACAGGTAGGCCCAACTCCTTGGAAAGGGTTTTGTACCCCTTGCCAGCCTTGTGACCCTCCACGATCTTGTCTCTGATGGCCTTGGAATGCTCCTTTGTCTTTCCCATGTTGACCATGTATGAGTGCTGTTCACAAGTTTGGGGAGGGTCTTAAATAGTCAGAAAAGGCTGGAAAAAGAGATAATTAATCCAAACATGTGAAGCTCATTGTTCTTTGTGCCTGAACTACTTCTTAATACTTTAGGGGAACCAAACAGAATTCTGGTGGGTTGAGGGGTTGAATAATAAATGACCCTCTGAAAAGACTTTTCACAATTAAAAAAAAAAAAATAAACAAAGAAATAACATTCTTTTTTGCTGCAGTGCATTTCACACTTCCAGGCTGATCTACAGTCCAAATGTCACAATGCCAAGTTAATTCCAAATGTGTAAACCTGCTAAATCTGCAGGGGGTTGAATACTACTTGTAGGCACTGTATATAGGGAGCAGTATTATAGTAGTTATATTCTTGTACATAGGGGCAGTATTATAGTAGTTATATTCTTGTACATAGGAGCAGTACTATCGTAGTTATATTCTTGTACATATGAGCAGTATTATAGTAGTTATATTTTTGTATATAGGGAGCAGTATTATAGTAGTTACAGTGGGGCAAAAAAGTATTTAGTCAGTCAGCAATAGTGCAAGTTCCACCACTTAAAAAGATGAGAGGCGTCTGTAATTTACATCATAGGTAGACCTCAACTTTGGGAGACAAACTCAGAAAAAAAATCCTGAAAATCACATTGTCTGTTTTTTTATCATTTTTTTTGCGTTTTATGGTGGAAAGTAAGTATTTGGTCAGAAACAAACAATCAAGATTTCTGGCTCTCACAGACCTGTAGCTTCTTCTTTAAGAGTCTCCTCTTTCCTCCACTCATTACCTGTAGTAATGGCACCTGTTTAAACTTGTTATCAGTATAAAAAGACACCTGTGCACACCCTCAAACAGTCTGACTCCAAACTCCACTATGGTGAAGACCAAAGAGCTGTCAAAGGACACCAGAAACAAAATTGTAGCCCTGCACCAGGCTGGGAAGACTGAATCTGCAATAGCCAACCAGCTGGAGTGAAGAAATCAACAGTGGGAGCAATAATTAGAAAATGGAAGACATACAAGACCACTGATAATCTCCCTCGATCTGGGGCTCCACGCAAAATCCCACCCCGTGGGGTCAGAATGATCACAAGAACGGTGAGCAAAAATCCCAGAACCACGTGGGGGGACCTAGTGAATGAACTGCAGAGAGCTGGGACCAATGTAACAAGGCCTACCATAAGTAACACACTACGCCACCATGGACTCAGATCCTGCAGTGCCAGACGTGTCCCACTGCTTAAGCCAGTACATGTCCGGGCCCGTCTGAAGTTTGCTAGAGAGCATTTGGATGATCCAGAGGAGTTTTGGGAGAATGTCCTATGGTCTGATGAAATCAAACTGGAACTGTTTGGTAGAAACACAACTTGTCGTGTTTGGAGGAAAAAGAATGCTGAGTGCATCCATCAAACACCATACCTACTGTAAAGCATGGTGGTGGAAACATCATGCTTTGGGGCTGTTTCTCTGCAAAGGGGCCAGGACGACTGATCCGGGTACATGAAAGAATGAATGGGGCCATGTATCGTGAGATTTTGAGTGCAAACCTCCTTCCATCAGCAAGGGCATTGAAGATGAAACGTGGCTGGGTCTTTCAACATGACAATGATCCAAAGCACACCGCCAGGACAATGAAGGAGTGGCTTCGTAAGAAGCATTTCAAGGTCCTGGAGTGGCCTAGCCAGTCTCCAGATCTCAACCTTATAGAAAACCTTTGGAGGGAGTTGAAAGTCCGTGTTGCCAAGCGAAAAGCCAAAAACATCACTGCTCTAGAGGAGATCTGCATGGAGGAATGGGCCAACATACCAACAACAGTGTGTGGCAACCTTGTGAAGACTTACAGAAAACGTTTGACCTCTGTCATTGCCAACAAAGGATATATTACAAAGTATTGAGATGAAATTTTGTTTCTGACCAAATACTTATTTTCCACCATAATATGCAAATAAAATGTTAAAAAAACAGACAATGTGATTTTCAGGATTTTTTTTTCTCAGTTTGTCTCCCATAGTTGAGGTCTACCTATGATGTAAATTACAGACGCCTCTCATCTTTTTAAGTGGTGGAACTTGCACTATTGCTGACTGACTAAATACTTTTTTGCCCCACTGTATATCCTTTTACATAGAGGGCTGTATTATAGTTGTTATATTATAGTACATATGAGCAGTATTATAGCAGTTATATGTTTGTACATGGGGTGCAGTATTATAGTAGCCATAATACTGCCCCTATGTACAAAAATATAACTACTATAATACTGCTCCTATGTACAAGAATATAACTACTATAATACTGCTCCTATGTACAAGAATATAACTACTATAATACTGCTCCTATGTACAAGAATATAACTACTTTAATACTTCTCCTATGTAGAAGAATATAACTACTATAATACTGCCCCTATATACAAGAATATAACTACTATAATACTGCCCCTATGTACAAGAATATAACTACTATAATACTGCCTCCTATATACAGGAATATAACTACTATAATACTGCCCCTATATACAGGAATATAACTACTATAATACTGCTCCTGTGTATAAGAATATAACTACTATAATACTGCCCCTATATACAAGAATATAACTACTATTATACTGCCCCTATATACAGGAATATAACTACTATAATACTGCTCCTGTGTATAAGAATATAACTACTATAATACTGCCCCTATATACAAGAATATAACTACTATAATACTGCCCCCTATATACAAGAATATAACTACTATAATACTGCCCCCTAAGTACAAGAATATAACTACTATAATACTGCCCCTATATACAAGAATTTAACAACTATAATACTGCTCTCTATGTAGAAGAATATAACTACTATAATACTGCCCCTATATACAAGAATATAACTACTATAATACTGCCCCCTATATACAAGAATATAACTACTATAATACTGCCCCTATGTACAAGAATATAACTACTATAATACTGCCCCCTATATACAAGAATATAACTACTATAATACTGCCCCTATGTACAAGAATATAACTACTATAATACTGTTCCTATGTAGAAGAATATAACTACTATAATACTGCTCCTATGTAGAAGAATATAACTACTATAATACTGCTCCTATGTAGAAGAATATAACTACTATAATACTGCTCCTATGTAGAAGAATATAACTACTATAATACTGCTCCTATGTAGAAGAATATAACTACTATAATACTGCCCCTATGTACAAGAATATAACTACTATAATACTGCTCCTATGTACAAGAATATAACTACTATAATACTGCTCCTATGTACAAGAATATAACAACTATAATACTGCCCCTATGTACAAGAATATAACTACTATAATACTGCTCCTATGTACAAGAATATAACTACTATAATACTGCTCCTATGTAGAAGAATATAACTACTATAATACTGCCCCTATGTACAAGAATATAACTACTATAATACTGCTCCTATGTACAAGAATATAACTACTATAATACTGCTCCTATGTACAAGAATATAACAACTATAATACTGCCCCTTATGTACAAGAATATAACTACTATAATACTGCCCCTATGTACAAGAATATAACTACTATAATACTGCTCCTATGTACAAGAATATAACTACTATAATACTGCTCCTATGTACAAGAATATAACTACTATAATACTGCTCCTATGTACAAGAATATAACTACTATAATACTGCCCCTTATGTACAAGAATATAACTACTATAATACTGCTCCTATGTAGAAGAATATAACTACTTTAACCCCTCTGTGACCTTAGACGTACTATCCCGTCGAGGTGCCCTGGGCTTATCTGACCCTGGACGGGATAGTACGTCATAGCTGATCGGCCGCGCTCACGGGGGGAGCGCGGCCGATCGCGGCCGGGTGTCAGCTGCTTATCGCAGCTGACATCCGGCACTATGTGCCAGGAGCGGTCACGGACCGCCCCCGGCACATTAACCCCTGGCACACCGCGATCAAATATGATCGCGATGTGCCAGCGGTGCAGGGAAGCACCGCGCAGGGAGGGGGCTCCCTGCGGGCTTCCCTGAGACCCCCGGAGCAACGCGATGTGATCGCGTTGCTGCGAGGGTCTCACCTCCCTCCCTGCTCCCTCCAGCCCCGGATCCAAGATGGCCGCGGATCCGGGTCCTGCAGGGAGGGAGGTGGCTTCACAGAACCTGCTCAGAGCAGGCACTGTGAAGCCTGCAGCGCTGCATGTCAGATCAGTGATCTGACAGAGTGCTGTGCAAACTGTCAGATCACTGATCTGTGATGTCCCCCCCTGGGACAAAGTAAAAAAGTAAAAAAAAAATTTTCCAAATGTGTAAAAAAAATAAAAAATTTTTTTCCAAAATAATGAAAAAAAAAAAAAATATTATTCCCATAAATACATTTCTTCATCTAAATAAAAAAAAAAAAACAATAAAAGTACACATATTTAGTATCGCCGCGTCCGTAACGACCCGACCTATAAAACTGTCCCACTAGTTAACCCCTTCAGTAAACACCGTAAGAAAAAAAAAAAAAAAACGAGGCAAAAAACGCTTTATTATCATACCGCCGAACAAAAAGTGGAATAACACGCGACCAAAAGGACAGATATAAATAACCATGGTACCGCTGAAAGCGTCATATTGTCCCGCAAAAAAAGAGCCGCCATACAGCATCATCAGCAAAAAAATAAAAAAGTTATAGTCCTGAGAATAAAGCGATGCAAAAATAATTATTTTTTCTGTAAAATAGTTTTTATCGTATAAAAGCACCAAACCATAAAAAAATGATATAAATGAGGTATCGCTGTAATCGTACTGACCCGAAGAATAAAACTGATTTATCAATTTTACCAAAAGCGGAACGGTATAAACGCCTCCCCCAATAGAAATTCATGAATAGCTGGCTTTTGGTCATTCTTCCTCACAAAAATCGGAATAAAAAGCGATAAAAAAATGTCACGTGCCCAAAAATGTTTTCAATAAAAACGTCAACTCGTCCCGCAAAAAACAAGACCTCACATGACTCTGTGGACCAAAATATGGAAAAATTATAGCTCTCAAAATGTGGTATTGCAAAAAATATTTTTTGCAATAAAAAGGGTCTTTCAGTGTGTGACGGCTGCCAATCATAAAAATCCGCTAAAAAACTCGCTATAAAAGTAAATCAAACCCCCCTTCATCACCCCCTTAGTTAGGGAAAAATAAAAAAAAATGTATTTATTTCCATTTTCCCATTAGGGCTAGGGCTAGGGCTAGGGTTAGGGCTAGGGTTAGGGCTAGGGCTAGGGTTAGGGCTAGGGTTAGGGCTAGGGTTAGGGCTAGGGCTAGGGTTAGGGTTAGGGTTGGGGCTACAGTTAGGGTTAGGGTTTAGATTACATTTACAGTTGGGAATAGGGTTGGGATTAGGGTTAGGGGTGTGTCAGGGTTAGAGGTGTGGTTAGGGTTACCGTTGGAATTAGGGTTAGGGGTGTGTTTAGATTAGGGTTTCAGTTATAATTGGGGGGTTTCCACTATTTAGGCACATCAGGGGCTCTCCAAACACGACATGGCGTCCGATCTCAATTCCAGCCAATTCTGCGTTGAAAAAGTAAAACAGTGCTCCTTCCCTTCCGAGCTCTCCTGTGTGCCCAAACAGGGGTTTACCCCAACATATGGGGTATCAGCGTACTCAGGACAAATTGGACAACAACTTTTGTGGACCAATTTCTCCTGTTACCCTTGGGAAAATACAAAACTGGGGGCTAAAAAATAATTTTTGTGGGAAAACAAAAAGATTTTTTATTTTCACGGCTCTGCGTTATAAACTGTAGTGAAACACTTGGGGGTTCAAAGTTCTCACAACACATCTAGATAAGTTCATTGAGGGGTCTAGTTTCCAATATGGGGTCACTTGTGGGGGGTTTCTACTGTTTAGGTACATTAGGGGCTCTGCAAACGCAATGTGACGCCTGCAGACCAATCCATCTAAGTCTGCATTCCAAATGATGCTCCTTCCCTTCCGAGCCCTCCCATGCGCCCAAACGGTGGTCCCCCCCCACATATCGGGTATCAGCGTACTCAGGACAAATTGGACAACAACATTTAGGGTCCAATTTCTCCTGCTAACCTTGGAAAAATACAAAACTGGGGGCTAAAATATAATTTTTGTGGAAAAAAAAATATTTTTTATTTGCATGGCTCTGCGTTATAAACTGTAGTGAAATACTTGGGGGTTCAAAGCTCTCACAACACATCAAGATGAGTTCCTTAGGGGGTCTACTTTCCAAAATGGTGTCACTTGTGGGGGGTTTCTACTGTTTAGGTACATTAGGGGCTCTGCAAACGCAATGTGACGCCTGCAGACCATTCCATCTAAGTCTGCATTCCAAATGGCGCTCCTTCCCTTCCGAACCCTCCCATGCGCCCAAACGGTGGTTCCCCCCCCACATATGGGGTATCAGCGTACTCAGGACAAATTGGACAACAACTTTTGGGGTCCAATTTCTCCTGTTACCCTAGGGAAAATACAAAACTGGGGGCTAAAAAATAATTTTTGTGGGAAAAAAATGTTGTTTTATTTTTATGGCTCTGCATTATAAACTTCTGTGAAGCCCTTGGTGGGTCAAAGTGCTCACCACACATCCAGATAAGTTCCTTAGGGGGTCTACTTTCCAAAATGGTGTCACTTGTGGGGGGTTTCAATGTTTAGGCACATCAGTGGCTCTCCAAACGCAACATGGCGTCCCATCTCAATTTCTGTCAATTTTGCATTGAAAAGTCAAACTGCGCTCCTTCCCTTCCGAGCTCTCCCATGCGCCCAAACAGTGGTTTACTGCCACATATGGGGTATCAGCGTACTCAGGACAAATTGGACAACAACTTTTGAGGTCCAATTTCTTCTCTTACCCTTGGAAAAATAAAAAATTGGGGGCAAAAATATAATTTTTGTGAAAAAATATGATTTTTTATTTTTACGGTTCTGCATTATAAACTTCTGTGAAGCACTTGGTGGGTCAAAGTGCTCACCACACATCCAGATAAGTTCCTTAGGGGGTCTACTTTCCAAAATGGTGTCTCTTGTGGGGGGTTTCAATGTTTAGGCACATCAGTGGCTCTCCAAACGCAACATGGCGTCCCATCTCAATTCCTGTCAATTTTGCATTGAAAAGTCAAATAGTGCTCCTTCCCTTCCGAGCTCTCCCATGCGCCCAAACAGTGGTTTACTGCCACATATGGGGTATCAGCGTACTCAGGACAAATTGGACAACAACTTTTTGGGTCCAATTTCTCCTGTTACCCTTGGTAAAATAAAACAAATTGGAGCTGAATTAAATTTTTTGTGTAAAAAAGTTAAATGTTCATTTTTATTTAAACATTCCAAAAATTCCTATTAAACACCTGAAGGGTTAATAAACTTCTTGAATGTGGTTTTGAGCACCTTGAGGGGTGCAGTTTTTAGAATGGTGTCACACTTGGGCATTTTCTATCATATAGACCCCTCAAAATGACTTCAAATGAGACGTGGTCCCTAAAAAAAAATGGTGTTGTAAAAATGAGAAATTGCTGGTCAACTTTTAACCCTTATAACTCCCTAACAAACAAAAAAAATTGGTTCCAAAATTATGCTGATGTAAAGGAGACATGTGGGAAATGTTACTTATTAAGTATTTTGTGTGACATATCTCTGTGATTTAATTGCATAAAAATTCAAAGTTTGAAAATTGCGAAATTTTCAAAATTTTTGCCAAATTTCCGTTTTTTTCACAAATAAACGCAGGTACTATCAAAGAAATTTTACCACTATCATGAAGTACAATATGTCACGAGAAAACAATGTCAGAATCACCAGGATCCGTTGAAGCGTTTCGGAGTTATAACCTCATAAAGGGACAGTGGTCAGAATTGTAAAAATTGGCCTGGTCATTAACGTGCAAACCACCCTTGGGGGTAAAGGGGATAATATTGCCCCTATGTACAAGAATATAACTACTATAATACTGCTCCTATGTACAAGAATATAACTACTATAATACTGCTCCTATATACAAGAATATAACTACTATAATACTGCCCCTTATGTAGAAGAATATAACTACTATAATACTGCTCCTATGTAGAAGAATATAACTACTATAATACTGCCCCTATGTACAAGAATATAACTACTATAATACTGCTCCTATGTACAAGAATATAACTACTATAATACTGCCCCTATGTACAAGAATATAACTACTATAATACTGCCCCTATGTACAAGAATATAACTACTATAATACTGCCCCTATGTACAAGAATATAACTACTATAATACTGCCCCTATATATTAGAATATAACTACTATAATACTCCTCATATGTACAAGAGCATAACTGCTATAATACTGCCCATATGTACAAGAATATAACTACTATAATACTGCCCCTATGTACAAGAATATAACTACTATAATACTGCCCCTATATATTAGAATATAACTACTATAATACTCCTCATATGTACAAGAACATAACTGCTATAATACTGCCCCTATGTACAAGAATATAACTACTATAATACTGCCCCTATGTACAAGAATATAACTACTATAATACTGCCCCTATATATTAGAATATAACTACTATAATACTCCTCATATGTACAAGAACATAACTGCTATAATACTGCCCATATGTACAAGAATATAACTACTATAATACTGCTCCCTATGTAGAAGAATATAGCATTTATACTATTGTACATGGGTCAGCATTAGACTAGTTATATCTTTTGTACATTAATCAGTGGAGGTAAATAATGAGAATATTACATTACAAATCTTGACACTTCTGATTTTTTACTAGTATCATCATTGTTTTTTTTGGAGGTCAGTGCAGATTCCTTTGGTCAGTTCTCTCCTCCTTACTTTGAATGTGGCGCCTAGTGGAAAGCATCATGGTCCTGAATGTTCAGCTCCTGTCTGCTGAGGAAGCCCTGAGTCATTGGGCAGGTCCTGGGTCATTCTCACTATCTGTCCCTGGGTGCAGCGGGTACAGGGCATCTAGAATCAATCTGAAGTTTGGCCTCGGACTGAGCAGCACCTCCCTTATCATGGCAACAGACACAACATTAAGGGACTCTGCTCCTTTGGGATAAAGGTTAAGGCCGCCTGCGCTGTTACTTGCTGGTTGAAGTTTAACCAGAACAGGCTCCGGTCTCTATTGTTTTGATATGAGGCCCAATATTTCCACAACAGGATTAAATGATCTGATTAACTCTGTCAAACAACAATACTGGGCAGGGATGGGCTTCCCTTTAGAGTTGCCAGCGTGAAAAAATAATACTAAAACACCCTTGTTCTGTGAAATAAAGGCAGCGCAACATGTTAACTAGTACAAAACTGGAGGTGCTGGAGTGTGGCACAAAAGGGGCAGTGTGACTGCCAAAACCAGCTTCCTTGTAACTCTCAACGTTATACAGTTTTCACGTCAGACTTCAGAGCTGTATTTATAGGTCTGCAGGCTTCAGAGCTGAAATCAGGATCAGTAATGTAATGTATGTACACAGTGACTGCACCAGCAGAATAGTGAGTGCAGCTCTGGAGGACAATACAGGATATAACCCAGGATCAGTAATGTAATGTATGTACACAGTGATTGCACCAGCAGAATAGTGAGTGCAGCTCTGGGGTATAATACAGGAGGTAACTCAGGATCAGTAATGTAATGTATGTACACAGTGACTGCACCAGCAGAATAGTGAATGCAGCTCTGGAGGACAATACAGGATATAACCCAGGATCAGTAATGCAATGTATGTACACATTGATTGCACCAGCAGAATTTTGAGTGCAGCTCTGGAGTATTATACAGGATGTAACTCCGGATCAGTAATGTAATGTATGTACACAGTGACTGCACCAGCCGAATAGTGAGTGCAGCTCTGGAGTATAATACAGGATGTAACTCAGGATCAGTAATGTAATGTATGTACACAGTGACTCCACCAGCAGAATAGTGAGTGCAGCTCTTGAGTATAATACAGGATGTAACTCCGGATCAGTAATGTAATGTATGTACACAGTGACTGCACCAGCCGAATAGTGAGTGCAGCTCTGGAGTATAATACAGGATGTAACTCAGGATCAGTAATGTAATGTATGTACACAGTGACTCCACCAGCAGAATAGTGAGTGCAGCTCTTGAGTATAATACAGGATGTAACTCAGGATCAGTAATGTAATGTATGTACACAGTGACTACACCAGCAGAATAGTGAGTGCAGCTCTGGGGTATAATACAGGATGTAGCTTAGGATCAGTAATGTAATGTATGTACACAGTGACTGCACCAGCAGAATAGTGAGTGCAACTCTGGAGTGTTATACAGGATGTAACTCCGGATCAGTAATGTATGTACACAGTGACTGCACCAGCAGAATAGTGAGTGCAGCTCAGGAGTATAATACAGGATGTAACTCAGGATCAGTAATGTAATGTATGTACACAGTGACTGCACCAGGAGAATAGTGAGTGCAGCTCTTGAGTATAATACAGAGGGGTTTTCACCAACCAGTTCTCTGCAACCTGCTGAACATAGAATTTGGGCAGGAGTGAGTATTTAGCATCTACTAGTATTTATTACAAAAGGTCGCAGCCTCCAGTTTTCAGCCTCCAATGCTAATTTTCCTGTTACTGCCATAATTAAAGTGAAGTAGCTACCCATTTGATAGGGAAACGCTTATCTGTGGTAACAAAGGATTGTGCGTGTTTAAATCCAACCTGACGCACTCCAACAACAGTGCCACACCTGTCCATAGGTTGTATTTGGTATTGCAGCCTTGCTCCACTCATTCTAAAGGAGCTGGGCTGCCATTCCAGACACAACTTATGGACAGTCATGGCTCTGTTTTTAGCAGAAAGCAACTATGATTTCCTAATTCTGAACAACCCCTTTAGGGCAGCGAGTAGTCTCCGTCATGGCCAAAAAGTCATCTTAATATTTGTTTACACGCCCTTTAGAATAAATAACTGCAATCAATCCATACCTATAATCACCAACAAGCTTCTTACTGCTCTCAGCTGGAGCTTTGGAGGAATCTTCTTTTGTAACCTCCTCTAGGTCTCCTTTATGAAGGCGCCTTCTCCCAACAGCAATTTTAAGATCTCTCCACAGGTGATCAATGAGATTTAGACCCAGACTCATTGCTGCCACTTCACAACTCTCCAGGAGTTTGTTTCCATCCATTTCTGGGGGCTTCTTGAAGTATGTTTGTGGCCATTGTTCTTCTGGAAGACTCATGATCAAGGATGCAAACCCAAATTTATGACATTGACCACTAAAATACTTTGGTAATCTTCAGATTTCGTGATACCTTGCACATAGTTAAGGCACCCAGTGCCAGAGGCAGCAAAACAACCCCAAAACATCTTTGATCCTTCACCATATTTGACTGTAGGTACGGTGTTCTTTTTATTTTGTCTCATTTGTTTTCCAGTAAACAGTAGAATGATGTGCTTTACCAAAAAGCTCTAGCTTAGTCTCATCTGTCCACAGTACGCTTTCTCAGAAGGCTTACTCATGTATATTTTGGGAAACTGCATTCCAGCTTCTTTATGTCTCTGTCAGCAGTGGGGTCCTCCTGGGTTTCCTGCTGTAGCGTTTCATTTTTTTCAAATGCAGACAGTTTCCACTGACACTGATGCTCCCAGATCCTGCAGGATAGCTTAAATTTCTTTGGACCTTGATTGGCGTTGCTTATTCACCGTGCGGACTATCCTGCATTACAACCTTTTATCAATTTTTCTATGCAGTCCAGGGAGATTAGCTACAGTGCCATGGGTTGTAAACTTCTTGATTATGTTGTGCACCATGGCCAAAGGAACATCAAGATCTCTGGAAATGGATTTGTAACCTTGAGATTGAGGACTTGAGAACGAAAATTGTTGAACAATAACAACAGACAATTCTCTTCTCCTCTTTCTGTTCTCCATGCTTAGTGTGACACACATTGGAAAGATTGAGTCAACTTCTCCCCTTTAATCTGGTATCAGGTGTGATTTTTCATATTGCCCACACCTGTTACTTGCCACATGTGAGTTTTATCGAGCATCACATGCTTGAAACAAAATTGTTTACCCACAATTTTGGAAAGGTGCCAACAATTATTTCCAGCCTTTTTTTTTTTTTTTTAAATTATGGCCAATTTTTCTCAGGTTTTTTTTTGGTGCTGTTCTAATACACAAAAGGAAATAAACGTGTAATTGAAATAATTTTCTGGGAGAAATACTTCATTTTCTGGAACAATTTCAAGGGTGCCAACACTTTTGGTCATGACTGTACAGTACTAACAATACTGAGTGCGGCAGATGAGCCCAGAACTAGAGCTGTAATGTAGGTGATGCAGTCTCGGCAGTGGACGGACGCTCGCTGTGATGTCACTGATTGCAGTGATATTTCTTAGCACACCCTGCAATGATGGGAGGCTGGTATAAATGTTTGCATTGTGTAGCACAGATGTTCACACGGATTATACCAGGCATAGACACATGTGAGCTGCTGGTGACAACCGTGCTGTGATAACACACTGCTCCTGTGTCAAGACTTTGAAGCTTTGTCCTTAAGCGCACTGTCTATATAAAGTGCAATCAGCCAGCCGGGGGGCATAGAAGATGTGGAAATAACATAAATTGGCAAAATGCCCTTGTAAAATCAGACATAAAAAAGTCTTTAGCAGGAAGACTCATCTTCTAGAAGATCAGATTGTGTTCTAGAGATCCGAGGGAGCGAGGATCCTGCAGTTAAGGTACTTTCACATTCAGCGACGCTGCAGCGATACCGACAACGATGTCGATCGCTGCAGCATCGCTGTTTGGTCGCTGGAGAGCTGTCACACAGACAGCTCTCCAGCGACCAACGATCCCGAAGTCCCCAGGTAACCAGGGTAAACATCGGGTTACTAAGCGCAGGACCGCGCTTAGTAACCCGATGTTTACCCTGGTTACCAGCGTAAAAGTAAAAAAAACAAACACTACATACTTATCTACCGCTGTCTGTCCCCGGCGCTCTGCTTCTCTGCACTCCTCCTGTACTGGCTGTGAGCACAGCGGCCGGAAAGCAGAGTGGTGACGTCACCGCTCTGCTTTCCGGCTGACCGACGCTCACAGCCAGTGCAGGAGGAGTGCAGAGAAGCAGAGCGCTGGGGACAGACAGCAGTAGGTAAGTATGTAGTGTTTGTTTTTTTTTACTTTTACGCTGGTAACCAGGGTAAACATCGGGTTACTAAGCGCGGTCCTGCGCTTAGTAACCCGATGTTTACCCTGGTTACCAGTGAAGACATCGCTGGATCGGTGTCACACACGCCGATCCAGCGATGTCAGCAGGGAGATCCAGCGACGAAATAAAGTTCTGGACTTTCCTCAGCGACCAACGATCTCCCAGCAGGGGCCTGATCGTTGGTCGCTGTCACACATAACGATTTCCTTAACGATATCGTTGCTACGTCACAAAAAGCAACGATATCGTTAACGATATCGTTATGTGTGAAGGTACCTTTAGCGATTCATGCACAGAAGAGATACATTGTATCAGATCCTGCAGTCAGTGATTCATTCACAGAAGAGATACTTTGTATCAGATCCTGAAGTGAGCGATTTATTCACAGAAGAGATACTTTGTATCAGATCCTGCTGTCAGCGATTCAATCTCAGAAGAGATACTTTGTATCAGATCCTGCAGTGAGCGATTCATGCACAGAAGAGATACTTTGTATCAGATCCTGAAGTGAGCGATTTATTCACAGAAGAGATACTTTGTATCAGATCCTGCAGTCAGCGATTCATTCTCAGAAGAGATACATTGTATCAGATCCTGCAGTGAGCGATTTATTCACAGAAGAGATACTTTGTATCAGATCCTGAAGTGAGCGATTTATTCACAGAAGAGATACTTTGTATCAGATCCTGCAGTCAGCGATTCATTCTCAGAAGAGATACTTTGTATCAGATCCTGCAGTCAGCGATTCATTCTCAGAAGAGATACTTTGTATCAGATCCTGCAGTCAGCGATTCATTCTCAGAAGAGATACATTGTATCAGATCCTGAAGTGAGCGATTTATTCACAGAAGAGATACTTTGTATCAGATCCTGCAGTGAGCGATTCATTCACAGAAGAGATACTTTGTATCAGATCCTGCAGTGAGCGATTCATTCACAGAAGAGATACTTTGTATCAGATCCTGCAGTGAGCGATTCATTCTCAGAAGAGATACATTGTATCAGATCCTGCAGTGAGCGATTCATGCACAGAAGAGATACTTTGTATCAGATCCTGCAGTCAGCGATTCATTCTCAGAAGAGATACTTTGTATCAGATCCTGCAGTCAGCGATTCATTCTCAGAAGAGATACTTTGTATCAGATCCTGCAGTCAGCGATTCATTCTCAGAAGAGATACTTTGTATCAGATCCTGCAGTCAGCGATTCATTCTCAGAAGAGATACTTTGTATCAGATCCTGCAGTCAGCGATTCATTCTCAGAAGAGATACATTGTATCAGATCCTGCAGTGAGCGATTCATGCACAGAAGAGATACTTTGTATCAGATCCTGCAGTGAGCGATTCATTCTCAGAAGAGATACTTTGTATCAGATCCTGCAGTCAGCGATTCATTCTCAGAAGAGATACTTTGTATCAGATCCTGCAGTCAGCGATTCATTCTCAGAAGAGATACATTGTATGAGATCCTGCAGTGAGCGATTCATGCACAGAAGAGATACTTTGTATCAGATCCTGCAGTGAGCGATTAATTCTCAGAAGAGATACTTTGTATCAGATCCTGCAGTCAGCGATTCATTCTCAGAAGAGATACATTGTATGAGATCCTGCAGTGAGCGATTCATGCACAGAAGAGATACTTTGTATAAGATCCTGCAGTCATCGATTTATTCACAGAAGAGATACTTTGTATCAGATCCTGCTGTCAGCGATTCAATCTCAGAAGAGATACTTTGTATCAGATCCTGCAGTGAGCGATTCATTCTCAGAAGAGATACTTTGTATCAGATCCTGCAGTCAGCGATTCATTCTCAGAAGAGATACTTTGTATCAGATCCTGCAGTCAGCGATTCATTCTCAGAAGAGATACTTTGAATCGCTGACTGCAGGATCTGATACATTCTCAGAAGAGATACTTTGTATCAGATCCTGCAGTGAGCGATTCATTCTCAGAAGAGATACATTGTATCAGATCCTGAAGTGAGCGATTTATTCACAGAAGAGATACTTTGTATCAGATCCTGCAGTGAGCGATTCATTCTCAGAAGAGATACTTTGTATCAGATCCTGCAGTCAGCGATTCATTCTCAGAAGAGATACATTGTATGAGATCCTGCAGTGAGCGATTCATGCACAGAAGAGATACTTTGTATCAGATCCTGCAGTGAGCGATTAATTCTCAGAAGAGATACTTTGTATCAGATCCTGCAGTCAGCGATTCATTCTCAGAAGAGATACTTTGTATCAGATCCTGCAGTGAGCGATTCATGCACAGAAGAGATACTTTGTATCAGATCCTGCAGTCAGCGATTCATTCTCAGAAGTGATACATTGTATCAGATCCTGCAGTGAGTGATTCATTCTCAGAAGAGATACATTGTATCAGATCCTGCAGTCAGCGATTCATGCACAGAAGAGATACTTTGTATCAGATCCTGCAGTCAGCGATTCATTCTTAGAAGAGATACTTTGTATAAGATCCTGCAGTCATCGATTTATTCACAGAAGAGATACTTTGTATCAGATCCTGCTGTCAGCGATTCAATCTCAGAAGAGATACTTTGTATCAGATCCTGCAGTGAGCGATTCATTCTCAGAAGAGATACTTTGTATCAGATCCTGCAGTCAGCGATTCATTCACAGAAGAGATACTTTGTATAAGATCCTGCAGTCATCGATTTATTCACAGAAGAGATACTTTGTATCAGATCCTGCTGTCAGCGATTCAATCTCAGAAGAGATACTTTGTATCAGATCCTGCAGTGAGCGATTCATTCTCAGAAGAGATACTTTGTATCAGATCCTGCAGTCAGCGATTCATTCACAGAAGAGATACTTTGTATCAGATCCTGCAGTGAGCGATTCATTCTCAGAAGAGATACTTTGTATCAGATCCTGCAGTGAGCGATTCATGCACAGAAGAGATACATTGTATCAGATCCTGCAGTGAGCGATTCATTCACAGAAGAGATACTTTGTATCAGATCCTGCAGTCAGCGATTCATTCACAGAAGAGATACTTTGTATCAGATCCTGCAGTCAGCGATTCATTCACAGAAGAGATACATTGTATCAGATCCTGCAGTCAGCGATTCATTCTCAGAAGAGATACTTTGTATCAGATCCTGCAGTGAGCGATTCATTCACAGAAGAGATACTTTGTATCAGATCCTGCAGTCAGCGATTCATTCTCAGAAGAGATACATTGTATCAGATCCTGCAGTGAGCGATTCATGCACAGAAGAGATACTTTGTATCAGATCCTGCAGTGAGCGATTCATTCTCAGAAGAGATACTTGGTATCAGATCCTGCAGTCAGCGATTCATTCACAGAAGAGATCAGTCCGGGATCTGTTTAATGCCATTTCTCAGTTTTCCTGCCTTTCAGTTAGTCTTACGGAGATCTTCATGTGGTGTAGGATATCAGGCGATGCTCCCTGGGAAAAAAAACATGCAAATGAGTTTTCTTCCAGAAGGAGGAAACTCTCTCCCTGCTCTCATGTATTGGAGGCCACTCCGTTACCAGTCACATCCTTATAGTCGCCATCTTTGGTGGTTTCCACCACCGCTCTGGTTCACGGCACCGCACCGGTGACCTGCTGTCTCACATAGTGTTTGTCGTATGACTGGAGGCCAACTTCTCAGAATCGGATGGGTGTTGGGAGCGACTTACCACGTTGCACAGCTCGCTAGATCCGGACACTGACTTAGGCTCTGTGCACACTAAGGTTTTTTAGGAAGCAGTCAAAAACGACGGGTTTTCTAGTGAAACATCTTTAGGCTATGCTCCTTCTTTGTGGAGTTTTTGGAGGATTTTTTTTTTATTTCCTGAAGTGAAGAATTTATGTTGTTTTTTTCCGTCTGTTGCAGCCTTTTGATTGGACAGAGCCTGGTTTGGAGCAGATTCCATCAGGAGCTCCTGAACAGACTGCACCCCCATTTCTTTCCCACCAGGCGTTGTTCAAAACATGAAACAGAAAGAAAAGCACTTAAACCACTGAACATGTGAACGACAAAGTGCTTTTCACTAAGGCTACGTTCACATTAGCAACTTTGGGCGCAGCGTCGTCGACGGATACAGACGCATGCGTCATGCGCCCCTATCTTTAACATGGAGGGCGCGTGGACATGCACCTGTATGCGTTGTCAAGCGTTGTACGACGCATGCGTCATATGGGCGCACCAGACAGGGCGCGGCCGACGCTACATGTTGCATTTTTCCTGTACCAAATTTCCGATAAGCAACGCATGCAACGCACTTGCGTCGTAAATGCGCCAAAAAAAACACATTAGTGTCTATGTAAAACGTGTAGGGCGCAGGTGCCTGCGTTGACCCGCGTTGTTCGACGCATGCGCCTCTTGAGTAAAAAACAAGTGATGAAGTGTCTAGACAGTGACAAGAGCATTAGCCAAGACAAAATCCAACTCCATATTCATGTAGATACTCTCCATGGGACGCTCCATCTTGATGCTGGAAACACAAGCAAAATGGGAGGAATTCATTTCTGCAAGGGTATATATACACACAAATTCCATTACACCCACCCTCTTCTATCCCATTGGTGGTCTTTCTCTTAGTGTCTAGACACTTTTTTGGGTGTTTTTTTATCTTCAATTGTTTCAAGATTAATAACATTTTAGGACAACGTATGCGTCAAAAAACGCTGCGTTGTGTATGTGGTTTGACATGCGTTTTGGGTTGTGTCGACGACGCTGCGCCCAAAGACGCTAATGTGAACGTAGCCTAACAATGTATAGGACGAGGCTTTTAAGCGTCTTTTAGTGAGTTTTGAGGGGCATTTTTGAAGTGCACCCAAAAACCTCCTGAAAAGCCTCCAGTGTAACATGTCAATCAGCGAGAGGAGAGTCCAGGCATGCAGCGCAGGCTGCGGAGCCGCGAGTGCATCATCTCCCCCAATGATGAAGCAGGACTTTGGGGTCATTGGATCGATTTGACTAATCTATTAAAGTACTACACAATTATGTTCATGGTTTGGGGGGAAAGATTCTGACAGTGCAACATTTTTTAAGGGAACTTATTTTCTTTTTTACCTGCTCAATGCTGACTGCAGAATGAGTTGACTAAGATTTCATCAGTGAGCTGCTTCTGATTGGAGTTTACCTTTTTCTGAGGTCCTTTCAACAGAATTATGACTAGGAACCACATCAAAGGAGAATTGAACTTTTACATGGTCATAAACCAGCTGAGAAGCGCTCAGAAGAGTTATAAACTCCCTTATCTCAAGGAGTTCACTGATTGACTTTCAGATAGCTACAATAAAATAAAATAAAGCCATGAACAGTCTATAATTTTAAGGGTCGGTTAATGTTATAATTGAGAGATAGAATATCAAAAACGAAACCCAGAAAATCACATTGTATAAATTATATACATGTATTTGCATTTTGCAGTGAGAAATAAGGATTTGATCCCTCTGGCAAACAAGACTTAATACTTGGTGGCAAAACCCTTGTTGGCAAGCACAGCAGTCAGACGATTCTTGTAGTTGATGATGAGGTTTGTGCACATGTCAGGAGGAATTTTGCTCCACTCCTCTTTGCAGATCATCTCTAAATCATTAAGATTTTGATGCTGCCGCTTGGCAACTCGGAGCTTCATCTCCCTCCATAAGTTTTCCATGACCTTAATGTGCTTCTTTTTGAGCCACTCTTTGTTGCCTTGGCAGTATGTTTTGGGTCATTGTCTTGCTGGAAGACCCAGCCACGACCCATTTTTAATGTCCTGGCGGAGGGAAGGAGGTTGTCACTCAGGATTTTACGGTACATGGCTCCTTCCATTCTCCTATTGATGCGGTGAAGTAGTCCTGTGCCCTTAGCAAAGAAAGACCGACAAAACAAGAAACAAAAGAAAGAGCACAGGCCATAAAAATGGGGATCACCAAACAGCAAAGATATGTACAAAAAAACACACAGCTTTATTAAGGTTTTAACACGGGAAAAAGCGCATTAAAAGCATTTAAAAACACATAGAAACTAAAGCCTATAATAAGGCATATGCCTATAAACAAGTGAAGGGGGAGAAAATAGGAAATAGATGTACAAATACTCCTCAAACCACTATATGGACAGCATATTTCTTGATGTATAAAGCGTCAAAATAAACGCATGTACATCATATAAGACACATATAGGGGTATTGTAGTAGAAATGCATGCAGTAAAATACAGGAGCTCTGGATGAACTTGAAATAAAGCTCAAAAACCCAAGGTAGTGCACATACAATAGCGTCACTCAGGTAAAAACAGATAGATAAAGCATGGAAATTATTCTCTTACCACACTCCTAGTCCCTAGATAGAACAGATTGAGACAAGCACAATAGCCCTGAATGTCCCAAAGTAAGGACATACCAGCACACTACCAACGTAAGTCACTCTGAGTGAACTCACTACCTACAGGCAGGGTTAGCAAATCATGCATATACATCATCTCCCCAAACAACCAGCGGGTGTAATAACTCTAATGTACTGACAGGCATAAAGAGAGTATCTTGCTGGGTATCTTGCTCTCTTTATGCCTGTCAGTACATTAGAGTTATTACACCCGCTGGTTGTTTGGGGAGATGATGTATATGCATGATTTGCTAACCCTGCCTGTAGGTAGTGAGTTCACTCAGAGTGACTTACGTTGGTAGTGTGCTGGTATGTCCTTACTTTGGGACATTCAGGGCTATTGTGCTTGTCTCAATCTGTTCTATCTAGGGACTAGGAGTGTGGTAAGAGAATAATTTCCATGCTTTATCTATCTGTTTTTACCTGAGTGACGCTATTGTATGTGCACTACCTTGGGTTTTTGAGCTTTATTTCAAGTTCATCCAGAGCTCCTGTATTTTACTGCATGCATTTCTACTACAATACCCCTATATGTGTCTTATATGATGTACATGCGTTTATTTTGACGCTTTATACATCAAGAAATATGCTGTCCATATAGTGGTTTGAGGAGTATTTGTACATCTATTTCCTATTTTCTCCCCCTTCACTTGTTTATAGGCATATGCCTTATTATAGGCTTTAGTTTCTATGTGTTTTTAAATGCTTTTAATGCTCTTTTTCCCGTGTTAAAACCTTAATAAAGCTGTGTGTTTTTTTGTACATATCTTTGCTGTTTGGTGATCCCCATTTTTATGGCCTGTGCTCTTTCTTTTGTTTCTTGTATGGTTATTTTCTCAGGTCAGGGTTGGATCCCTTTGCTGTATGGTCTGTGGTGCCCCCATATCCTAGTATCAAAGACCGACAAAACATAATGTTTCCACCTCCATGCTTCACAGTGGGGATGGTGTTCTTTGGGTCATAGGAAGCATTTCTCTTCTTCCAAACACGGTGAGTTGTGTTAATGCCAAATACCTAAATTTTTGTCTCATCTGACCACAGCACCTTCTCCCAATCACTGACAGAATCATCCAGGTGTTCATTGACAAACTTCAGACGGGCTGCACATGTGCCTTCTGAAGCAGGGGGACCTTGCGGGCACTGCAGGATTTTAAACCTTTACGGTATAATGTGTTACCAATGGTTTACTTGGTGACTGTGGTCCCAGCTGCCTTGAGATCATTAACAAGTTCCACCCGTGTAGTTTTAGGCTGATCTCTCACCTTCCTCATGATCAAGGATACCGCATGAGGTGAGATTTTGGACGGTGCCCCAGATCGATGTCGATTGACAGTCATTTTGTATTTCTTCAATTTTCTTACTATTGCACCAACAGTTGTCTCCTTCTCACCCAGCGTCTAACTTATGGTTCTGTAGCCCATTTGTGCAGGTCTATGATCTTGCCCCTGACATCCTTATAAAGCTCTTTGGTCTTGCCCATGTTGTAGAGGTTAGAATCTGACTGACTAATTGAGTCTGTGGACAGGAGTCTTTTATAAAGGTGACTATGTAAGACAGCTGTCTGTAATGCAGGTAACGAGTTGATTAGGAGCGTCTAACTGGTCTGTAGGAGCCAGAACTCTTAATGGATGGTAGGGGATCAAATACTTTGTATAAATTATATAAATTTATTTAATATGTGATTTTCTGGATTTTATTTTTGATATTCTATCTCTCAATGTTAAAATTAACCTACCCTTAAAATTATGGACTTTTCTGTCTTTGTCAGTGGGCCAACTTTCAAAATCAACAAGGGATCAAATACTTATTTCACCTATTGTAAATATATACGGTATATTATATATTTATATTATTTGAGTCAACCCCTATTAACATAAGGCTTAAAAAAAATAATTGGTAACGCCACATCTGTAAAAGGCAAATTTATCAAAATATAAAATGATCTAACCAGTGGGGTGAACGTTGCAGGGTAAAAATCATAATGCAGTAAAAGATGATCAAAACATCGCATGTACCCAAAAATGGTCCCAATATAATTGTCAGAGTGTAAAAAAGATTTAACAAAGGAAGCTCATTGGGTGGAAAAATTGAAAAATAAAGCAATTCAGATTTATTTTCACCAGGTAAACCAATATCACTGCACAACATTTAGAAATAAACATTTCCGACATGCAAAAACAAAAACCCCAAAAATGAGTGCCCACTATAGCCCCCTTTCTTTATGATGACACTCGGCAGCCTCCATCCATGGATTCTGTCAGTTGCTTGATCTGTTTACGACCAACATTGGTGCAGCGGCCACCACAGCCTCCAGACACTGCTCCGAGAGGTGGACTGTGCTCCCTCCCTGTAGATCTCACATTTTATGAGGGACCACAGGTTCTCTATGGGGTTCAGATCAGGTGAACAAAGGGCCATGTCATTATTTGTTCTTCTTTGAGACCTTTACTGGCCGGCCACGTTGTGGAGTAGTTGGAGGCATGTGATGGAGCGTTGTCCTGCAGGAAAATCATGTTTTTCTTGAACGATACCGACTTCTTCCTGTACCACTGCTTGAAGAAGTCTTCCAGAAACTGGCAGTAGGTCTGGGAGTTGCGCTTCACTCCATCCTCAACCCGTAAAGGTCCCACAAGTCCATCTTTGGTGATCCCAGCCCATACCAGTCCCCACCTCCACCTTGCTGGGGTCTCAGTCGGAGTGGAGCTCTCTGCCCTTTGCTGATCCGGCCTCCGGCCCATCAAGAGTCACTCTCATTTCATCAGTCCATAAAACCTTTGAAAAGTCTTCAGATATTTCTTGGCCCAGTCTTTACATTGTATCTTATGTTTCTTGTTCAGAGGTGGTCGTTTTTCAGCCTTCCTCACCTTGGCCATGTCCCTGAGTATCGCACACCTTGTGCTTTTTGTTACTCCAGTAACGTTGCAGCTCTGAAATATGGCAAAACTGGTGGCAAATGGCATCTTGGCAGCTTCACGCTTGATTTTCCTCAATTCACGGGCAGTTATTTTGCGCCTTTTTTGCCCAACACGCTTCTTGCGGCCCTGTTGGCTATTTGCCATGAAACGCTTGATTGTTCGGAGATCACGCTTCAAAAGTTTGGCAATTTCACCACTGCTGCCTCCCTCGGCAAGACATCTCACAATTGTGGACTTTTCAGAGCGTCAAATCTCTCTTCTGACTCATTTTGCCGAAGGAAAGGAAGTTGCCTAATAATTAAGCACACCTTATATAGGTGATGTCATTAGACAACGACCCTCCTCATTACAGAGACGCACATCACCTGATTTACTGAATTTGTAGTTGGCTCTCAGCCTGAACAGCTTGGAGTAGGACAACATGTATAAAAAGGATCATGTGATCAAAATACAACTTGCCTAATAATTCTGCACACAGTGTAGTTGATAAACGAGTGACCAAAGCTGCGGCACTCCGGCTCCATGTACAGTTGATAAACGAGTGACCAAAGCTGCGGCACTCCGGCTCCAAGTACAGTTGGGCGCGGACTACACCGCAGCCATTGGTTTTCCAGCTGATCATGATCTTGTAAGATCTAATGCCAGGGAGGAGGGTCCGTCCTCTGCGGCTTTAGGCTGTTCCTCGAGTGTCTCACGGAAGGAGTGCCAGACGAAAGGAATTTCGTTATAGTCCCCACCTGCTGGTACAACCAGATGCTCCAAGCTTATGTCCTACCATTGTCACCTGGGAGGACAATAGCGTCTTGTCTGCTTCAATACCATATTTAATATTCCTTAGAGAAGAGATCAAAGTGATGGAAAACCACAACGACAACAACAACGTTCCTGACACATCAGATGTAACCAGAGATGAGCGACTCGCAGAACAACCCTCAGCGAGCGAGGATCAGACGTCTCACTGGTTCACACTGGGTCAACTAATAAGAGGCAGGGGACAAAGTGACTGTAGGACCACACTACACAGGGTTTGTTTGTAGTCAGTTACCATGGAGACACATAGGTCTGCACAGGAGCGGTGTACTGTAGACAAGGGTGCATCATTTCCTATTTTGGAAGCAGAGGAACAATAAAAAGTTCAGAAAAGTGGACTTTCCCTTCAAGCCCCTGATGTTGCCTTCATCCTTAATCTTTTCATATTGCGCTTTTCTCCACTTTCGTTGCCCCCACCCTCACCCTGTGGACGTCTGCGCCGACATTGCCATAGACTATAATGGTGCCGGCAGAGCGAACGTGGAGGTGGGCAGCAGTATAGTCCTTCAGAGTGTCTTTCTCCGGTAGGTCTATACGCTCGAAAATGATGCATAACCGTGCGCAAAAAACAGAGCGCGGCATCACGGACTGATTACAAATGGGAAAATACTAATTACTGATGATGCCACAGAGGAATAGCGCTGGCACTTCACCGAGGGCAGGACACGGGCAGACATGGCACAGGAGGAAGGAAATAATGTCATTGCAGCGTTATGTCTGTCCCGAGAAGGAATTACAGTACAGTGACTTGTAATAAAGCCTGATGTGGGTGCAGGAGCTGAGTACACAGAACGGGCAGTGAAGGCTCAGTAAGCAGGCGGCATTACAGTCCCCCTGGGACCTTCTCCTGAAACACTCTGTGCTGCTGTGTGGCCCTACTCCCTCCACCATGTAGCTGTCAGTCTGTGACCTCCTGCAAAATCAGCACACTTCTCTGAAACACTCTGTGCTGCTGTGTGGCCCCACTCCGTCCACGATATAACTCTTCTTCTATTCTGAGACCTTTTATAAAATCAGCACGCTTCTGTCCTGAAATACTTTGTGCTGCTGAGACCCTGCTCCCTCCATGTAATGCTCATTCTGTGATCTTCTACAAGAGACACTCTCCTCCTTAAATACTTTGTGCTGCAGCCACTCTGATTCTTCAACTTGTACCCTAAGATCAGCACACGGTCCTAAAATACTCTGTGCTGCTGGAGATGCTGCCTCCCACATTTTTCAGCGTATTTGCGCCTTGTACTCGGGGAAAACACATATATGAACCGTCTGCACCACAAATTGCAGACACTTTTATAAAATTAGACCTGGAAAAAAAAAATTTTCAAAACAAAAATCAAATGTCCTGATCAATGGCGGCAGGAACAGTTGTCTGTCCCCGTGAGGTCGGCGTCGGCCCGTGGGCATCTGGTCGCCTGCTGGAGCGCCGGCAGGAAATGCTTCAAAACCTCAATTTAGCCACTGACTAAAGAAGTCAAAGTGATAGTCCTGCGAATGCGGCCCAGGAGGTATCACGGCCGCTCACCCTCCATGGAGGAACTATCCCTTTAAATATCGGTCTTGTTCTTTCATCTCCCAAAAGGTCATCATGCTCCTTTCTTAAAATGCTGCTGGAGGAAACCCCTTCACTATTCAATTGTAATCTGTCAATAATTGATCCACCACCCCCTCCTAAGTTCTCAATAACATCATCACCTGAATGGATGGGTCATGGCCCCCCAAAAAAGATCAACACCCTCCTCTCCTTAAATACTCTGCGCTACTTCGAGCCCCCATCCCTTCCAAGAGCTCTCATCCTGATTTGCTAACGTTTTCTCTTCATTCAATCCAGCAAACAAGGGCTAAGTTCCACACGATCAGCGCAACTCTCTCCTGAAATACTCTGCGCTGCTGAGGGACCCACTGATTTTATTTCTTGTATAACCTGATTGGACTGTAATGCCGCACTTCACTGCAGCACTGGCCTGACCCATGTAGGCATGAAAGGGTTATAACGTGCCCCGTTACAGCGACAGCTAATTATAAACTGTGGTTTAACCCTAATAAAACCCTCCTTGACCTCTGCGTTGTGGTGCCCCCATACGCTACATCCAAGCCCCTCAGTGCCAGTCGCACTGTCTCCGACTGAGGAGGAGGGGGGTGCACTAATGAAAGATGGGGACACCAGGTCCCGCCAGGAGCTAGACGGACTCTCTGCAAGCCTTGTTCATTCACTGCCCTTGTTATCCCCATTCTAAAAATACTCCCGGGCCAATCAAAGAGGCCTTTACACAAGCCTGGCTCCCCCAAAACCACCGATAAAAAAAAAAAAAAGTGACAAATTATCCGGGTGGGGCACGGCCATAGTACGGGGCAGGCAGAAAAGTCACTATTTACAACCCCAGGCGAACCAAACACCGCTGCCAACAATGACACCCTCACAAGGGGTTAATCAGATCCTGCAAGAGACAGAAGTCCCATATAACAGTGTATATCTCTGTATACTGCCACTAGCTGACCCACTAGTGTGTGTGTGTGTATGTATATATATATATATATATATATATATATATATATATATATATACATATACCGTATATATTTATACACACACAGTATATGTATAATACAGGCAGTGCAGAATGATGCAGGGCAGGAGTAATGTACAAAATGTATCAGCACCAAGTGGTGGATATACAAGAAATAATCTGGGGTGATGTACAGAGAAGAAAAATTGTAAAAGGAAAGGAGATTGATACATATTTTGTTATCAATTTAGTATCAATCATAGATATAGTGATCTAAGTATTTATATATCTAAGATCAATAGATACATAGGAAGACAGAGATGCAAACAAATGCATTGATAATTTGTATCTATCAATCTTAATTAGAAAGATCTAACTATCATCATTATCAAATATCAATACATACAAGGTGTCTATGTTTCTGTTAGTATCTATGGATCTTAAATAAATCTAAATTTCTATAGTATATAAGGTCGATATATACAAGCAGATACTTAATAAATAAAAAGATACTTTGTATCCAAGTGTCTATCTAACGATCAATCTTAGATATGAGATAGATGCAGAATATTTCCATTCAAAGACCGGTAAAAAGCCTCCAAGATTATCACCAAAGCCTCTTACATAAAGATCCAATAAATGGGGGCAGCGTTCCAAAATCAGATGAGGAAAAAATGGATTATAATCAGCCCACAGGACGTTTTGGATAAAAATGGCGGACACTATCTCAAGCGATACATAATTGCAATGATGACACAGATGGTATTTGTGCAGTTCTTGTTCCTTCCTTTGTAATAATCCGATTGTCCGTCCTTCTTTCTGTAGTCCGCTCTACGTCTCGTGTGTATGTGTATATATATATATATATGTGTGTATATATATACATATATATACACAGTACAGACCAAAAGTTTGGACACACCTTCTCATTCAAAGATTTTTCTGTATTTTCATGACTAAGAAAATTGTACATTCACACTGAAGGCATCAAAACTATGAATTATCACATGTGGAATTATGTACTTAACAAAAAAGTGTGAAACAACTGAAAATATGTCTTATATTCTAAGTTCTTCAAAGTAGCCACCTTTTGCTTTGATGACTGCTTTGCACACTCTTGGCATTCTCTTGATGAGCTTCAAGAGGTAGTCACCGGGAACGGTTTTCACTTCACAGGTGTGCCCTGTCAGGTTTAATAAGTGGGATTACTTGCCTTATAAATGGGGTTGGGACCATCAGTTGTGCTGAGCAGAAGTCTGGTGGATACACAGCTGATAGTCCTACTGAATCAACTGTTTGAATTTGTGTTATGGCAAGAAAAAAGCAGCTAAGTAAAGAAAAACAAGTGGCCATCATTACTTTAAGAAATGAAGGTCAGTCAGTCCGAAAAATTGGGAAAACTTTGAAAGTGTCCCCAAGTGCAGTGGCAAAAACCATCAAGCGCTACAAAGAGACTGGCTCACATGAGAACCGCCCCAGGAAAGGAAGACCAAGAGTCACCTCTGCTTCTGAGGATAAGTTTATCCGAGTCACCAGCCTCAGAAATCGCAGGTTAACAGCAGCTCAGATTAGAGACCAGGTCAATGCCACACAGAGTTCTAGCAGCAGACACATCTCTACAACTGTTAAGCGGAGACTTTGTGCAGCAGGCCTTCATGGTAAAATAGCTGTCAGGAAACCACTGCTAAGGACAGGCAACAAGCAGAAGAGACTTGTTTGGGCTAAAGAACACAAGGAATGGACATTAGACCAGTGGAAATCTGTGCTTTGGTCTGATGAGTCCAAATTTGAGATCTTTGGTTCCAACCACCGTGTCTTTGTGCGACGCAGAAAAGGTGAACGATCTCCATCCAACCTCACTGAGCTCGAGCTGTTTGCCTAGGAAGAACGGGCAAGAGTTTCAGTCTCTCCATGTACAAAACTGATAGAGACAGACCCCAAGCGACTTGTAATCGCAGCAAAAGGTGGCGCAACAAAGTATTAAGTTAAAGGGGCCGAATAATATTGCACGCCCCACTTTTCAGTTTTTGAATTTCCACAAAAATGTAAAATAACCAATAAATTTCGTTCAACTTCACAATTATGTTCCACTTGTTTACATTTACATTTGGTATCTTTATGTTTGAAGTATGATATGTGGGAAAAGGTTGAAAAGTTCCAAGGGGCTCAATACTTTCGCAAGGCACAGTATACAGTATATATGTACAGTATGTGTATGTATGCATATATAATAGGAGTGTCGCACCTCGAGCTGTACGATGCTGCTCAGCACCGGGGTGAATACATTTCCTCCCTGAGCCGCACATTCCTCCCGTCATTTGGGTTTACATTGAATCTGACACCCCTCAGTATATTTGATTTTCCCCATTTCAGTGTCAGTATCTGATGTAAGATCTCGCTTTGCTCGTCCGTCAGTCCGACCTTCCACAGATTTTTTTATTTTCATTTTAAAGTCTGTACTAAATTTAATTCAATTCCTTCACTGTGCTGCCTCATTCTCTGTGCAAACCGCAGACTATTCCGCCAGATATTTCCTTCTCGCTATACTGTACCTGCCTGGGCTTGGGCTGGAGATGATGGAGGACATTTTACTAGATAAAGTGCAAATTATCAGCTCCAAATCCCCTGCATAGACACAGAGGTAAATGGCAGAATTCTGCCCACCTGCACTCACCACCAGGGGGAGCTCAGGAGCATCATCAACAAGCCTACAACCTGCAGTGACCCCCAGTCTACTGAACCGCCGCATGACCAGCTCTATCCTCACCTAGTGTATCCTCACCCATCCCCTGTAGACTGTGAGCCCTCGCGGGCAGGGTCCTCTCTCCTCCTGCCTCCTCACCTATCCCCTGTAGACTGTGAGCCCTCGCGGGCAGGGTCCTCTCTCCTCCTGCCTCACCTATCCCCTGTAGACTGTGAGCCCTCGCGGGCAGGGTCCTCTCTCCTCCTGCCTCCTCACCTATCCCCTGTAGACTGTGAGCCCTCGCAGGCAGGGTCCTCTCTCCTCCTGCCTCACCTATCCCCTGTAGACTGTGAGCCCTCGCGGGCAGGGTCCTCTCTCCTCCTGCCTCACCTATCCCCTGTAGACTGTGAGCCCTCGCGGGCAGGGTCCTCTCTCCTCCTGCCTCCTCACCCATCCCTTGTAGATTGTGAGCCCTCGCTGGCAGGGTCCTCTCTCCTCCTGTATCCTCACCTATCCCCTGCAGACTGTGAGCCCTCGCAGGCAGGGTCCTCTCTCCTCACCTATCCCCTGCAGACTGTGACCCCTCGCAGGCAGGGTACTCACTCCTCCTGCCTCCTCACCTATCCCGTGCAGACTGTGAGCCCTCGCAGGCAGGGTCCTCTCTCCTCCTGCCTCCTCACCTATCCCCTGTAGACTGTGAGCCCTCGCGGGCAGGGTCCTCTCTCCTCCTGCCTCCTCACCTATCCCCTGTAGACTGTGAGCCCTCGCAGGCAGGGTCCTCTCTCCTCACCTATCCCCTGCAGACTGTGAGCCCTCGCAGGCAGGGTCCTCTCTCCTCCTGCCTCCTCACCTATCCCCTGTAGACTGTGAGCCCTCGCAGGCAGGGTCCTCTCTCCTCCTGCCTCCTCACCTATCCCCTGTAGACTGTGAGCCCTCGCGGGCAGGGTCCTCTCTCCTCCTGCCTCCTCACCTATCCCCTGTAGACTGTGAGCCCTCGCAGGCAGGGTCCTCTCTCCTCCTGTATCCTCACCTATCCCCTGTAGACTGTGAACCCTCGGAGGCAGGGTCCTCTCTCCTCCTGCCTCCTCACCTATCCCCTGTAGACTGTGAGCCATCGCGGGCAGGGTCCTCTCTCCTCCTGCCTCCTCACCTATCCCCTGTAGACTGTGAGCCCTCGCGGGCAGGGTCCTCTCTCCTCCTGCCTCCTCACCTATCCCCTGTAGACTGTGAGCCCTCGCGGGCAGGGTCCTCTCTCCTCCTGCCTCCTCACCTATCCCCTGTAGACTGTGAGCCCTCGCGGGCAGGGTCCTCTCTCCTCCTGCCTCCTCACCTATCCCCTGTAGACTGTGAGCCCTCGCAGGCAGGGTCCTCTCTCCTCCTGCCTCACCTATCCCCTGTAGACTGTGAGCCCTCGCGGGCAGGGTCCTCTCTCCTCCTGCCTCCTCACCTATCCCCTGTAGACTGTGAGCCCTCGCGGGCAGGGTCCTCTCTCCTCCTGTACTTGTGTGTGCCTTGTTTTACTCCTGTTTATTGTACTTGTCTATATTTGCCCCGTTCACATGTAAAGCGCCATGGAATAAATGGCGCTATAAAAATGTATAATAATCATGTATACAATTAATACACTGAATCCAATAGAGGAAGCGGTTAGAGACCATACATGGCACAATAGACCGTCATGAAAGATTTCATTACTATTACCCCATTAACTCGTTAAGGATCGCCCATTTTCACGTTTTTTCGTACATGGGAGTATTTAGACCTCTAAAATGATTTTACCTTCAGATAATGACATTTTTGCCTCTTCGTGATACATGAGGTTAATTTTTACTTTCCTTAAAAAGGAAAATACAATTAAGAATGTATTTTAGTGGTCATAAAAAATGTGAAAAACACATTTCATTACATATTTATTTTCTTTTAAATTTTCACAACAGGGTCAGGGTCATTTTCGGTATCACAATATTTTGATACTTTTTTTTATATATCTGATTTTTCCTGTAACTGGGGCTGCTATATTCATGCAAGTTACAGGGGAAACTAAACTTCCTGGCTGCATGGATGACGTCTGCTAGGACCCAGCAGCTCCTGCTCCCTCCTTACACCCAGTGATCACATGAACACTGGGTCTAGAGCAGTGTTTCCCAAACTCCAGTCCTCCCGGACCCCAACAGGTCATGTTTTCAGGATTTCCTTAGTATTACACAGGTGATGGAAGTATCAGGAGTTCTCTCATTTGTGCAGCATAATGCAAATCCTGAAAACATGACCTGTTGGGGTCTGTGAGGACTGGAGTTTGGGAAACACTGGTCCAGAGGAAGAAACGCTGTCACATGCTGTGTATGTAACGATCAAGAAAGCAGAGATGATAATAAACCATTTCTGTCTTCTCTTTGGGGAGTCTGGTTGTGTCTGACGTCCTGCTCCTGCACGATCTCCATGTATTTGCTGACCCTGCCATGTTAGAGAGTCACTGCAGAGTCATTGCATGGATCTCCTTGATGTTTAAAGTCTCTAGGCCGTATGGAAGTAGTTAATGTGTAGACAGACGGCTCCTGAGCTCCCCCTAGTGGTGGCTGCAGGCAGTCGGCTCCTGAGCTCCCCCTAGTGGTGGCTGCAGGCAATCAGGATTTTCATAATTTTACTCCATGTCAGAAATGGATCTCAACTGAAACCAGTGTTAAGGACCACTGGATATTGGGAATTTCCTTATGTTCAGAGATTTTCCAGGTGATCAGAAGTTGAGGAAGATTCAAGAAAAACATCCAGAATTCTGCTGTTTGTTTTTTAGCAGTATGATCCTGCAGCTCCTGGTGAATGCTGAAAGGTGCCGGAGTATGAGATGGAGCAGCGGACCAGGAGATGTCAGCCTTTGTGACTTTTCTGAATATTTTCAGCTTTTTCCGCTGTATCTCTGTTAGTTTCCTGCACAGTTAATTTTTCATGGCAATTTTGTGTTAATGATCATTTATGACGTTTTGTGAATAGAGAACGGATGTGTCCAGCACGGGCAAATCTTTATTATTATTGATGCTGGTAACACATTTCCATTTTTACCTTTCCAAAATTATAACACAGAGCTAATTGGCCCATCGGCCTCCGTACAAGTAACATTGTAACCACAGTCCTGAATACATCCTGTACTATACCCAAGAGCTGCACTCACTGTGTACATACATTACTGATCCTGAGTTACCTCCTATATTATACTCCAGAGCTGCACTCACTATTCTGCTGGTGCAGTCACTGTGTACATACATTACTGATCCTGAGTTACCTCCTATATTATACTCCAGAGCTGCACTCACTATTCTGCTGGTGCAGTCACTGTATACACACATTACTGATCCTGAGTGACATCCTGTATTATACTCCAGAGCTGCACTCACTATTCTGCTGGTGCAGTCACTGTATACACACATTACTGATCCTGAGTTACCTCCTGTATTATACCCCAGAGCTGCACTCACTATTCTGTTGGTGCAGTCACTGTGCTCATACATTACATTACTGATCCTGAGTGACATCCTGTATTATACCCCAGAGCTGCACTCACTATTCTGCTGGTGCAGTCACTGTGTACATACATTACTGATCCTGAGTTACCTCCTGTATTATACCCCAGAGCTGCACTCACTATTCTGCTGGTGCAGTCACTGTGCTCATACATTACATTACTGATCCTGAGTTACCTCCTGTATTATACCCCAGAGCTGCACTCACTATTCTGCTGGTGCAGTCACTGTGTACATACATTACTGATCCTGAGTTACATTCTGTATTATACCCCAGAGCTGCACTCACTATTCTGCTGGTGCAGTCACTGTGCTCATACATTACATTACTGATCCTGAGTTACCTCCTGTATTATACCCCAGAGCTGCACTCACTATTCTGCTGGTGCAGTCACTGTGTACATACATTACTGATCCTGAGTTATATCCTGTATTATACCCCAGAGCTGCACTCACTATTCTGCTGGTGCAGTCACTGTGTACATACATTACTGATCCTGAGTTACATTCTGTATTATACCCCAGACCTGCACTCACTATTCTGCTGGTGTAGTCACTGTGAACATACATTACATTACTGATCCTGAGTTACATCCTGTATTATACCCCAGAGCTGCACTCACTATTCTGCTGGTGCAGTCACTGTATACATAGATTACATTACTGATCCTGAGTTACATCCTGTATTATACCCCAGAGCTGCACTCACTATTCTGCTGGTGCAGTCACTGTGTACATACAGTTAGGGCCAGAAATATTTGGACAGTGACACAATTTTCGCGAGTTGGGCTCTGCATGCCACCACATTGGATTTGAAATGAAACCTCTACAACAGAATTCAAGTGCAGATTGTAACGTTTAATTTGAAGGGTTGAACAAAAATATCTGATAGAAAATGTAGAATTTTTAGTTTCCTGCACAGTTAATTTTTCATGGCAATTTTGTGTTAATGATCATTTATGACGTTTTGTGAATAGAGAACGGATGTGTCCAGCACGGGCAAATCTTTATTATTATTGATGCTGGTAACACATTTCCATTTTTACCTTTCCAAAATTATAACACAGAGCTAATTGGCCCATCGGCCTCCGTACAAGTAACATTGTAACCACAGTCCTGAATACATCCTGTACTATACCCAAGAGCTGCACTCACTGTGTACATACATTACTGATCCTGAGTTACCTCCTATATTATACTCCAGAGCTGCACTCACTATTCTGCTGGTGCAGTCACTGTGTACATACATTACTGATCCTGAGTGACATCCTGTATTATACCCCAGAGCTGCACTCACTATTCTGCTGGTGCAGTCACTGTGTACATACATTACTGATCCTGAGTTACCTCCTGTATTATACCCCAGAGCTGCACTCACTATTCTGCTGGTGCAGTCACTGTGCTCATACATTACATTACTGATCCTGAGTTACCGCCTGTATTATACCCCAGAGCTGCACTCACTATTCTGCTGGTGCAGTCACTGTGTACATACATTACTGATCCTGAGTTACATTCTGTATTATACCCCAGAGCTGCACTCACTATTCTGCTGGTGCAGTCACTGTGCTCATACATTACATTACTGATCCTGAGTTACCTCCTGTATTATACCCCAGAGCTGCACTCACTATTCTGCTGGTGCAGTCACTGTGTACATACATTACTGATCCTGAGTTATATCCTGTATTATACCCCAGAGCTGCACTCACTATTCTGCTGGTGCAGTCACTGTGTACATACATTACTGATCCTGAGTTACATTCTGTATTATACCCCAGACCTGCACTCACTATTCTGCTGGTGCAGTCACTGTGTACATACATTACATTACTGATCCTGAGTTACATCCTGTATTATACTCCAGAGCTGCACTCACTATTCTGCTGGTGCAGTCACTGTGTACATACATTACATTACTGATCCTGAGTTACATCCTGTATTATACCCCAGAGCTGCACTCACTATTCTGCTGGTGCAGTCACTGTATACATAGATTACATTACTGATCCTGAGTTACATCCTGTATTATACCCCAGAGCTGCACTCACTATTCTGCTGGTGCAGTCACTGTGTACATACAGTTAGGGCCAGAAATATTTGGACAGTGACACAATTTTCGCGAGTTGGGCTCTGCATGCCACCACATTGGATTTGAAATGAAACCTCTACAACAGAATTCAAGTGCAGATTGTAACATTTAATTTGAAGGGTTGAACAAAAATATCTGATAGAAAATGTAGAATTGTACACATTTCTTTACAAACACTCCACATTTTAGGAGGTCAAAAGTAATTGGACAAATAAACATAACCCAAACAAAATATTTTTATTTTCAATATTTTGTTGCAAATCCTTTGGAGGCAATCACTGCCTTAAGTCTGGAACCCATGGACATCACCAAACGCTGGGTTTCCTCCTTCTTAATGCTTTGCCAGGCCTTTACAGCCGCAGCCTTCAGGTCTTGCTTGTTTGTGGGTCTTTCCGTCTTAAGTCTGGATTTGAGCAAGTGAAATGCATGCTCAATTGGGTTTAGATCTGGAGATTGACTTGGCCATTGCAGAATGTTCCACTTTTTGGCACTCATGAACTCCTGGGTAGCTTTGGCTGTATGCTTGGGGTCATTGTCCATCTGTACTATGAAGCGCCGTCCAATCAACTTTGCAGCATTTGGCTGAATCTGGGCTGAAAGTATATCCCGGTACACTTCAGAATTCATCCGGCTACTCTTGTCTGCTCTTATGTCATCAATAAACACAAGTGACCCAGTGCCATTGAAAGCCATGCATGCCCATGCCATCACGTTGCCTCCACCATGTTTTACAGAGCATGTGGTGTGCCTTGGATCATGTGCCGTTCCCTTTCTTCTCCAAACTTTTTTCTTCCCATCATTCTGGTACAGGTTGATCTTTGTCTCATCTGTCCATAGAATACTTTTCCAGAACTGAGCTGGCTTCTTGAGGTGTTTTTCTGTCTATTTTTGGTATTGATGAATGGTTTGCATCTAGATGTGAACCCTTTGTATTTACTGTCATGGAGTCTTCTCTTTACTGTTGACTCAGAGACAGATACACCTACTTCACTGAGAGTGTTCTGGACTTCAGTTGATGTTGTGAACGGGTTCTTCTTCCCCCAATTAAGTATGCGGCGATCATCCACCACTGTTGTCATCCGTGGACGCCCAGGCCTTTTTGAGTTCCCAAGCTCACCAGTCAATTCCTTTTTTCTCAGAATGTACCCAACTGTTGATTTTGCTACTCCAAGCATGTCTGCTATCTCTCTGATGGATTTTTTCTTTTTTTTTCAGCCTCAGGATGTTCTGCTTCACCTCAATTGAGAGTTCCTTTGACCGCATGTTGTCTGCTCACAGCAACAGCTTCCAAATGCAAAACCACCCACCTGGAATCCACCCCTGACCTTTTAACTACTTCATTGATTACAGGTTAACGAGGGAGACGCCTTCAGAGTTAATTGCAGCCCTTAGAGTCCATTGTCCAATTACTTTTGGTCCCTTGAAAAAGAAGACGCTATGCATTACAGAGCTATGATTCCTAAACCCTTTCTCCGATTTGGAAACTATCATATTGCAGCTGGGAGTGTGCACTTTCAGCCCATATTATATATATAATTGTATTTCTGAACATGTTTTTGTAAACAGCTAAAATAACAAAACTTGTGTCACTCTCCAAATATTTCTGGCCCTAACTGTATATTACATTACTGATCCTGAGTTACCTCCTGTATTATACCCCAGAGCTGCACTCACTATTCTGCTGGTGCAGTCACTGTGCTCATACATTACATTACTGATCCTGAGTGACATCCTGTATTATACCCCAGAGCTGCACTCACTATTCTGCTGGTGCAGTCACTGTGCTCATACATTACTGATCCTGAGTTACCTCCTGTATTATACCCCAGAGCTGCACTCACTATTCTGCTGGTGCAGTCACTGTGCTCATACATTACATTACTGATCCTGAGTTACATCCTGTATTATCCTCCAGAGCTGCACTCACTATTCTGCTGGTGCAGTCACTGTGTACATACATTACATTACTGATCCTGAGTTACCTCCTGTATTATACCCCAGAGCTGCACTCACTATTCTGCTGGTGCAGTCACTGTGCTCATACATTACATTACTGATCCTGAGTTACATCCTGTATTATACCCCAGAGCTGCACTCACTATTCTGCTGGTGCAGTCACTGTGTACATACATTACTGATCCTGAGTTGCATCCTGTATTATACCTCAGAGCTGCACTCACTATTCTGCTGGTGCACCGTATCAGTGCTGTCAATATTCAGTAGTCAGTGCAGAAAGTGTATGGGAAAAAATACAGTAGAATTCAGATGTGTTTAATTAAAGGGATTGCAATCCCCCTCGGTGATCAGTGCAGGGTCGGACTATTTTCTCGGCAGGTCAGTCAGTTTCCAGCTGCTCCCTGTGTTATAAACCCTTAAAAATCCATAAACCTGCAGACTATCCCAGTGTGCTTGAAATAATAAAGGGGCAGATCTGTAAGAAAACACATTTATTAGAAATTATTGCTGCTAAATTAAATATAAACTTGTAGACGACTTCCTGCTTTTAGTCTGCAGCAGATTCCTGGTGGCCGGATCCCCACACAGGGTGTGATCTGCATGTTCACCACTAGGGGGCCACAGCTTGTCAGATGGGAACCTGTACTCTGCATAGAGCTGATGCTGCGGGGGCCACGGCTGCTGTCCTGGGTAGTGTCGCCCCCTCTTGCTGAGGTTCATCATGTGAACAGCCCCTTAGCTTTCCTTTTCTTGGCCTTGGATATGACAATCGGGGGGTGCTGTGTCAGTGACAGGACGTCATCCAGAGGGACCTGTGAAAAACAACATCCGCAATATGCAAAGTTCTGCAATTTACTAATAGAACTTTGATTATGTCAATATTTTCAAGATCTCTGCTTGCTGTCAGGGAATAGAAGCATTCTTTCAGTCATCTATAGACAATGGGTTTGTTACAATGTATCCTCTGTGATCTAAATAGTTTCCACCACAGACTAATATGTTTTCCACACCGATACATAGTAACAAACTATGAGGATAGGTGAAAGAGCTGTGCTGCTGATGGGTTTAGCTTTTGGAGAACTGTCTAGAGTGGATACAACAGTAACAAACCCTCAGCTGTGAGTAGGTAATGTCAGCTTCTAAATGGAGTCAGGAGTGTTCCCATGTTCAGACGATGAAGCAAGTTATATTAGAACTAGGGGATCAGCGAACCTGTGAAGTTTGAGTTCTGGTACCAGAACTAGACCTGTACTCGAACCAGAACCCCATTGAAAACAATGGAGACACGAACTTTGGATCTGGGGAAAAAAAAATTCTCATCGTACTTCACCCGGAACCCCAAACTTTGCAACAGACGTCCGAGTTTGGTGTTTAGCGCGGTACGAATCCCCAACTTTTACATTCGGGTTTGCTCATCACTAATTAGAACGTTTATTGTAACAAACCCTCAGCTGAGAAAAACACACGAGACCAGAAAATCCATAAAAGTAGTTGTGAAAGTTTGCACTCCCCAAATCCCTCATCCACAGGTGTCAGAGTGGGAACTGTGCAATGGGGGATTTGAAATTAGGGGGCATCCCCAAACTGGGCAGATGATCGGTGGAGAAAGGACCAGCACCCATCCAGAGAAGCCGAATACAGGGCGCCGCCATCTTTGACCATCCCATAAGCCACTCTATTCTGATTGGCCATTTTTAGAGGCCCATCCTCCGGATTGTTGGGTGGGAACAGTGACGTAGCGCCAAACAATGCCACCTAATTGCATAGTGTGGACCTACATGCCCTGACCTCTTTATGTACCAGGGCTCCTATAAAGGGCCAGCTTGTCACTGATCGTCTGGTATCGGTGTGTTCTGAGCACAGTGACCTGACTGATGCCGTACAGCGAGCGCAGGAGGTCACAAGACAGTAGTGGGCATCAGATCAAAGGATCTCGCGGGTCACCGTGTTCCCACTGCATGTGGCTGCTGATCAGCAGAGCAAAAACCCTCGCAGCTTCCCCCCGGCTCCGCAGTCATCGTCCTATTCAGAGTACACAACAGTGCAGCGGTGAGGCGCCGATGACATCATACAGTGACATCACAAGTGATGTCACAACCCCAGATATACTGCTGGAGAAGTGCACCTCTGGGGTCGCAAGATCTCAAAACGCTGCGACCCCCACACCTGAGAAGCTGAACCGTCACTTTAAATGTTTTCCTCCCTGTAAAAGGGGATTTTGCTTTTTTTTTTGCAAATACTACTGAATGCAGCTCTGGATGTGTATGGAGCATAATTCTATTAGTTTCCTGTTAGTGCTGAGGTGTGCTTGCAGAGCAGATGATGGGAGTAGTAGTCCGTTGCCCGGATCACAACCCACCTGAGAGGGCTTCTGTGTGGCTCCATCGTCCACACCTTGCTGATCTGTGGAAGGGTCCGGAGCAGCAGAAACGTGGCCGTCACCGTCATGTGACTGTTCTGTCAGCGGCCGGACTCCATCACCTGCAGCTGATGACAAACATCTGAATCAGGGGTCTGACCACGGGGGGCCGACACTCTAATGGCCACCGTGCACTGCAGCAATGACGTCCTGTCCCCCACGAGTGGCGCAGAGTCACGTCTCCTTCCTACACTATTCTCCATTGCTGGAGGAGTCTGGTCTGGGGGCTGCAAGCAGAGGAGACCTCATGGAGTTTGCAATTTGGGGGGTCTATAATCAGGTGGGGGCGTCTTAGTCTAGTGTCTATATTTAAAGGGGTCTACCTACAGGGGGCCAATGGGAGGACTCTGCAGACGCGAGGGGCCGTAGACACGAGGGGTCTGGTCTGCAATGTCTAGGTTTGTATTGAGGAGAGACGTGGTCTGGTGCCAATATAAAGGTGATATAGAGGGATCTAGAGTCTATAAACAGGAGGGGTCTGTAAATGAGGGGAATAGGGTTGTATACAGGGGGTATTATTTCTATAAATGGGTCCTGATTTTAGTGTCTACATAATGGGGTCTGGGGTTGATATAGAATTTCTCCCAGAATCTGTATAAAGTGGGCTCAGGTCTGGGGTCTGTATAAAAAAGGGTCTGGTCTGGGGTTTGGGGTCTGTAAATGAGGTGGGGGAGGGTTGTATATGGGGGTCCTGGTCTGTATAAAGTGAGGGTCTGCTCTGTTTGGGGTCCTCTGTGGGCACCATACATACCACTACTGATTGCTGTAGATCGGGGGAGGGGTGCCCTATATAAATGGGCATCTTCTCAGAAGTTGGAGGCTATTGGCAGCCTTGTGGGGGCATTACAGACCCTGGTTATACGGACCAACATTACATGCCATTCAAAGCCCCCCTACTGTGCCGTGGAGCGTAACGTCCGTGCGTCCCCTTCTCCATATCTCGGTGACACAGACGATGAGCGGCAGGTTTTCAGGTTGACGCCGGTAACTCTTTCCTCTCACCTGTAGTTTCCTGCTGTTCCTGAATGACAACCACATCGCGGTATAACTGCTGCAGCCGATCGCTGAGCGCCGACGGTCCGCGCTGCTCCGGAATATTCTGAAACAACATAATATAAATGTCAGAGTCTGAAGATCCAATATGGATTGAAGCAATCAGGGAATGTGGGGGCAGAGAAGGCAAAATATTCACAAAGGGCACAAAAAGCCAAATCCTGATATTTGTAGATTTTGGTAAGAAGGTAAAATATCTGGACTAAATAAAACAAATCATATGTAGAGTTTCACACTAAAGTTAAAGACCAGATCTAGAGGTAATAACCACTGAGCCAGTTAAGGAGACAACACGGAGGAGCAACAGTAATGCCAGGAGTCCAAACTAACCACTGAGCCAGCAGGAGAACGCCATTGATGCCAGGAGACTGAACTAACCACTGAGCCAGCAGAAGAGCCACGGTGATTCCAGAAGATAGAACTAACCACCGATTCAGCAGGATATCCCCAGTGATGCCAGGGGACTGAACTAACCAATGAGCCAGCAGGAGAACGCCATTGATGTCAGGAGACCAAGCTAACCAATGAGCCAGCAGGGCAGCCTCGGTAATGCCAGGAGACAGAATTAACCACTGAGCCAACAGGAGGGCCCTGATAATTCCAGGAGAGTGAACTAAATACTGAGTCAGCAGGTGGGCCCCAGTGATGCCAGGAGACCAAACTAACCTCTGAGCCAGCAGAAGTACTCCATTGATGCCAGGAGACTGAACTAACCACTGAGCCAGCAGAAGAGCCACGGTGATTCCAGAAGATAGAACTAAACACCGATTCAGCAGGATAGCCCCAGTGATGCCAGAGGACTAAACTTACCACGGAGCCAGCAGGACAGACCTGGTGATGCCAGGAGACCAAACTAATTGAGACAGGAGGGCAGCCGTGGTGATGCCAGGGGACTGAACTAACCACTGAGCCAGCAGGGCAGCCCCAGTGATACCAGTTGACTGAACTAACCTGAGCCAGCAGGGCAGCCCCAGTCGTGCCAGGGGACTGAACTAACCACTGAGCCAGCAGGCCAGCCCCAGTGATGCCATGGGACTGAACTAACCACTGAGCCAGCAGGCCAGCCCCAGTGATGCCAGTTGACTGAACTAACCACTGAGCCAGCAGGACAGCCCCAGTGATGCCAGGGGACTGAACTAACCACTGTGCCAGCAGGACAGCCCTGGTGATGAGTATGAGATATAACACGAGCGCTATAGTCGGATTTCTCTAGCGGAGATTTGTACATTTAGTGTTCGCCACTAGGAGGATACAGGAACTTCGTTCTCATTATTGGTTCTCAGCAGTGGGACCCCCAGAGAGTAGACACTTAACACTTATACTGTACTGATTAAAAAAAAACCTTTAAGGACCATAGGCCTCTCCTGGGGTCTGCAGCTTTATATCCAGGATCCTCTGTGACGGGGAATGAAGATGGGACGATGTTTCTCTACAAACAGCGACTCAAGGTTGTGTAAAAGACGTAAGAGCTGATAACGCCGACGACTGGAGCAGCCGATGCTGCGCCACCGCGGCCCGGACAGCGCATCAGATGTAGAGGACGTCACTGCCTCCTTCCCTGGTGCCCCGTCTGCCCCTGAGCCAGGCTCCGCTCCCCTCTGTACCAGTCTGTTACGGTCCTTTATACCTGGATTTTGTATGTAAACTCTCTTCTTCACATGTAAAGCAGCCGGGAAGTCAGGGGTTAATAAATAAAAATAAAGAAAAACCCACAAGAAACACTTTCCTTATCTTGCCCCAATTTCATGTAATCATTTGCAGTGCATCATGGGAGCGTAGAGGTCAAGGTGACAGCCAATGGGACATGATCATCTTCAGGAAGCGAATGACGGCTGACATTCTTAATCTTTGGATGTGAACAAAGAAGAAATCGGACATAGCTTTATGTTGTTTTCTACCTTCTCTGATTGGTGGCTCCAGATCTGATGAAGTCTATTAGTGCCTGTGGTAGTCTGAAATCCACCCCCCTCATCACAGGCTCCATCATACTGCGCCTCCACCATGCTTCACACTGCGCCTCCACCATGCTTCACACTGCACCTCCACCATGCTTCACACTGCTCCTCCACCATGCTTCACACTGCTCCTCCACCATGCTTCACACTGCACCTCCACCATGCTTCACACAGCGCCTCCAGCATGCTTCACACTGCTCCTCCACCATGCTTCACACTGCTCCTCCACCATGCTTCACACTGCACCTCCACCATGCTTCACACTGCTCCTCCACCATGCTTCACACAGCGCCTCCAGCATGCTTCACACTGCTCCTCCACCATGCTTCACACTGCTCCTCCACCATGCTTCACACTGCTTCTCCACCATGTTTCACACTGCTCCTCCACCATGTTTTACACTGCACCTCCACCATGCTTCACACAGCGCCTCCAGCATGCTTCACACTGCTCCTCCACCATGTTTCACACTGCTCCTCCACCATGTTTTACACTGCACCTCCACCATGCTTCACACTGCTTCTCCACCATGTTTCACACTGCTCCTCCACCATGTTTTACACTGCACCTCCACCATGCTTCACACTGCGCCTCCAGCATGTTTTACACTGCTCCTCCACAATGCTTCACACTGCGACTCCACCATGCTTCACACTGCGACTCCACCATGTTTCACACTGCTCCTCCACCATGTTTTACACTGCACCTCCACCATGCTTCACACTGCTTCTCCACCATGTTTCACACTGCTCCTCCACCATGTTTTACACTGCACCTCCACCATGCTTCACACTACTTCTCCACCATGTTTCACACTGCTCCTCCACCATGTTTTACACTGCACCTCCACCATGCTTCACACTGCTTCTCCACCATGTTTCACACTGCTCCTCCACCATGTTTTACACTGCACCTCCACCATGCTTCACACTGCGCCTCCAGCATGTTTTACACTGCTCCTCCACAATGCACCTCCACCATGCTTCACACTGCGACTCCACCATGCTTCACACTGCGACTCCACCATGTTTTACACTGCACCTCCACCATGCTTCACACTGCTTCTCCACCATGTTTCACACTGCTCCTCCACCATGTTTTACACTGCACCTCCACCATGCTTCACACTGCTCCTCCACCATGTTTTACACTGCACCTCCACCATGCGTCACACTGCGCCTCCACCATGCTTCACACTGCGACTCCGCCATGCTTCACACTGCTCCTCCACCATGTTTTACACTGCGACTCCGCCATGCTTCACACTGCTCCTCCACCATGTTTTACACTGCGCCTCCAGCATGCTTCATACTGCGCCTCCACCATGCTTCACGCTGTGACTCCACCATGCTTCACACTGGCACCTCCACCATGCTTCGCACTGCGCTTCCACCATGCTTCGCACTGCTCCTCCAGCATGCTTCGCACTGCTCCTCCACCATGCTTCGCACTGCGCCTCCACCATGCTTCGCACTGCGCCTCCACCATGCTTCACACTGCGCCTCCAGCATGCTTCACACTGCGCCTCCAGCATGCTTCACACTGCAACTTTGCCATGCGTCACACTGCGCCTCCACCATGCATCACACTGCGCCTCCAGCATGCTTCACACTGCGCCTCCACCATGCTTCACACTGCGCCTCCTCCATGCTTCACTGTGCCTCAGCCATGTTTTACACTGCGCCTCCAGCATGCTTCACACTGCTACTTTGCCATGCTTCACACTGCGCCTCCGCCATGCTTCACACTGCGCCTCCACCATGCTTCACACTGCTCCTCCAGCATGCTTCACACTGCGCCTCCACCATGCTTCACACTGCTCCTCCAGCATGCATCACACTGCGCCTCCACCATGCTTCGCACTGCTCCAGCATGCTTCGCACTGCTCCTCCAGCATGCATCACACTGCGCCTCCACCATGCTTCGCACTGCTCCAGCATGCTTCGCACTGCGCCTCTAGCATGCTTCGCACTGCTCCTCCACCATGCTTCACTGTGCCTCAGCCATGTTTTACATTGTGCCTCCAGCATGCTTCACACTGCGCTTCCACCACGCTTCAGACTGCAACTCTGCCATGCTTCACACTGCGCCTCCAGCATGCTTCACACTGCGACTCCACCATGCTTCATACTGCAGCTATGCTTGTTCAGATTGGTAGTTGAGAATAAGCAATAGGTTCTGCAGGAAGCCAGTAAAAAAAGAGCTGATCAGAGTACAAGAGATCATTTCATATTGGGTGATCAACAACCTGTTTATCGTGAAACGAGCATTCCTAGGAGTCCAGCAGTGTAAGCAGACCTTAAAGGGGTCCTGTCAGCAGGATTTAACTCCCCGAAACATGTAATTTTATCTCAAAGACAAGTCCAGCATTACTTTTACATGGCTGGTCCGTTCATTCATTACTGAGGAATCATTTTTTAATTGATATGCAAACGAGGCTGAAACGCTATGGTAGATCTGAAGCCTCTGTCACGCCAGCTGTATTTCCCGCCTCCTCCAGAACATCTTTGGGTGGAGAATAGAGCTGGAGTGACAGAGGCTTCAGATCTAACATAGCGTTAGAGACTTCTCATCTGCTCTGAATGGAGAGACAGCCGCGCACGTGCAGCTTTTTCCATTCACTACTAGGGGAGTTTCGATAATGGCAGAATGAATAAGCCTGATTGGACATTATCAGAACTCCCATTGAAGTTAACATGAGTGCGCGACAATGTCTTCAAGCAGCCGTGATGGCGCCGTGGAGAGGCGGGCGAGCCTGTGTGTCTCTATTCGCTCCTATGGGGGTTCTGGAAATAGCAGAGCACCCTTGTTAAATGCAAAGATCCCACAGAAGTCAATGGAGAGACACAAGCAGGGTCATCTCTCCATTCACAGTGGCCACGACAGAGGTTGGGGAACCCCTCTAACTGGAGACAGGTGAGACCCCCGATAGGTGGCACTAGCATTGATCAGACATCCATGGCATATCCAGCAGATACAATACCGCTTTATTGGAAAATGGTGACCCAAATCTCATTTACAGGCCATATAGTAATGGTTTCCCTTCACATTACAGTGCATACTTGTGTGGCCACTGACTACAATGTATCTGCTCCATTTGTGCCCCATGTTCCATAGCTTCTAGCGCCACCTCCTTATATGCTCCAATAATGGGACAGCCACGACCTGAACGTCTCCGCAATGACCTGCCTGCAGACAGCCATCATCCTGCGGTCACTGACAACCAGTGCCGTTACTGGGAGCCGCTGCCTCGTTCCATGCCCAGTGCCAGCGCTTACATCATAGATGTCGGGCACAGCACAGAACAGCATCTGCCGTTCCATTTCCCACATTAAAGCCGTCGTCTTGCACTAATGTGTCCTCTGGGCAGCATGAGGAGTATTTTGGGCCTTACTCTCCCCACTTCTTCCAGTATCTCTGTGCAACATTAAAATCCATCTCCGCTCTGGGCTATTTTCACCGCTTCGGGTGAGACAGAAGCAAAGATTAACCCCTCCTCACCTGCGTGTGCGGCTCAGTGCCAGTGGGCACGATGGAAGGTGGGATATCAAGCAGAAAAAAAACGTTACAGCACATCCTAGGTCAGCCACTTAGGCTAAGTGCGCACGCTGCGGATTCCATTGCGGAATTTTCCGCAGCGGATTTGCCAAATTTGCAGTGAAAAACCGCTGCAGTTTTTACTGCGGATTTACCGCGGTTTCTTTTGCGGTTTCCTCTGCGGGTTTTCACCTGCAGATTTCTATTGGAGCAGGGGCAGACCCGCAGCGGAATCCGCAGAAAGAATTGACATGCTGCGGAAAATAAACCGCTGCGTTTCCGTGCGGTTTTTTCCGCAGCATGTGCACTGCGGATTTCATTTCCCATAGCTTTACATAGTACTGTAAATGCATGGGAAACGGCTGCGGATCCGCAGCTGCGGAAACGCTCCGGATCCGCAGCAAAATCCGCAGCGTGTGCACATACCCTTAGACTCCCGGGTTCTGCTGAGCTACAGCCACCATTTTTCATGGCTATGAAGGTATCACCCAGGCTCCATAGAACTACATGGCCCCTGCTCCCTCCTCCCAGTCTACACCTAATTCAATGCAATGACTGATCTAGAGTTATTCAAGTAGTTTTCATGTTTTATGATGAAAAAGTTTGATTAATTTATATATTTTCAAGATCTCTGCTTGCTATCTGTGAATGCGAACTTTTCTTATGGTAAGAGACAGTACACCTGTACACAGTCAGTTCTGGCCCCAGCTGAGAAGTGGATAGAACTGTATCCAGTGTAGACGGTGTTCTGCCACTCCAGACTGATACATTGTGGCAAAGCAAAAGACACGAATCTCAAGTCAAGGTATACATAGAAATAAATCAGAAAAAATTTTTTCCGAAAAAATTAGAAAAAGGGGTGGAAAAATTTCCCACTGTGTATACCAAATGGACAATTACAAGCAGAAAACGGAAAAAAAAAACAACAAAAAAAATGAAATAATGTCCAATAATTTGCTAGATAATATTAATTGACGATATGCAACAATATGAGGTAGAGGGGGGACAAAATACCAAAGAAAGGGCACTATGCCAGGGGACGACAAAATTAATTACGAAAAAAATGAGGTAACACATGAGAATTATATGAAATATTTCATCAAATGCCAAATTAATATAGCCAAATAATTATTCACATATATTAATACCACATCCAGAATAGAAAATCAATGAAATAGTAATGTAACAGGTATATTCATATGTAGAGGTAGATAAATAAAGTGCGAGTGCAGACCTACTAATGGCCAAAGCAGCCAGTACATAATCAAACAGAGGTGGACATAAGTGTGTTAGAGACTTATAATAAGTCCCAAATAAGGCCGCATGATAATTACCTGTAACTAATGTGAAACGTCCCCTGGATGCGCCCTGCCCCGACGCGCGTTTCGGCGTCTGCCTTCGTCAGGGGGGTGGATAGAACTGTATCCAGTGTAGACAGTGTTCTGCCACTCCAGACTGATACATTGTGGCAAAGCAGCAGATACAATTGTATCCACTTCTCCGCTGAGAGCAGGGCTAGCTGTCCACAGGTGTACTGCTGCCGAATGTACTAACAGCAAGCAGAGATATGGAAAATGGGGAGAATGTAAAGCAGAAATTATATTACAAAGTCATAGAACTTTGTATTTATAAAGAAATTGAACTTTAACTAAAATTGGAAAACCGCTTTAATAATACTCTCAGACTGCATGGCACTGCCCGCTCTGCTGAATCGCCATTACGTGGTGTCACGGCCCTTTGATCTGCAGCAGACACGGCTTCCTGAGGGCTCAGTCTTCCTCTATACTCCAGAATCTACTTCACTATCAATTTTTTTTCTATTAACAAATGAAGTGCTGACCAAGAATTGCATGCAATGAACTAATGAAGCGAAAGGATCCTGAAAGCTGAATTCCATCCTTACAAATATGACTTTAGCTGTCATCAGTGTCTGCAGTAACGAGGCAGCGCCCCTCTGTGCACTGCAAGGCGACCAATAGAAATAGCTGCCTGCTTGTCTGGGAAGGAGCAGAGCATAGCATAGCTGAGATAACTCCTCCTACAGGGGAGGTGCTATACAGTCAGCTTCCAGAGGGGGAAGGACACTGACTCTATCCAGAGCTACTCTCACGGTAGTTAAAAAAAAAAAAAGGTATTTTTATGCTAAAAACACTGTGCATTACCTTTAAATCAGTCTAAATTTTACAAGTACGGTCTTATTAGACAGTGAGAGTAATTAAATGGTCAATTCATTTCAATGAACTCTGCAAAAATCAATATTACAAGAAAATGTAAACTTTGAAATATAAATAACTAGAGAAAACTACTTATTTATCTATATATGAGCCCGTTTTACTCCTCTTCTTCCTGTCTGTAAGCTAATCATTCACTTTAAAGTACTGCTAAAATCTAGACAAGAGGGAATGGCAGCTCACTGAGGAGTCAGATTGCAGGTGTCTATAAAAGATTTTGGTAAGAGAGTGAGAAAGACAATGAGATCTTGCTACTTTCTAGCAAGTGACTTAGCTCACCCGAATGCTGGATTCACAGCTACACTGCTCAGTGGTGCTGTATAATATCCCCCATGTTGCTGCTTCTTCTAAACACATGTTACATACAGAAGGGAGAGCAGGAATCCCTGGTGTCTGTGTGCTGTGAATGGGAGACATCATAGCAGTTACTCTTCCCCTACCACCTCAGAGACAAGTGAACATTAGAGAGAGACTACAGAAAATGCAGAATACAAGTCATAGAATGGCCAGAAATAGTGTGATTCCTCATATACACACAACGTGGCTTATTCTAAAATTATAAGTGCAATTTAACGGATCATTTAAAGGACAGAAAGGTGTTAAAATGGTACAAAAATGTTGAGACTTTAATTTTGTGCAGGTCTTGCCACTTTTCAAAACTTGGGCAAGACTTAGCAAGAGGAACATGGCTAACTGTTTTGTAAGTTACAGCTAAAATTTTAGAGAACATCTACACCAGTCAAGAGTTTAGATTTTGACGCACAGACGGCCCAAAAATGCACAAAATTTGGTGTGTGCCACTTAATACACTGGACTAGTCTTACCCCCAAATTGATGTGTGAAATACCCATCTTGATAAATTACCCTTAAAATCTGATTCTATAACTTCAAAGATGGAAAAAAATAGAAGATTATTAACCTTTCTGGATTACTGGATCGTAGAAATCGTACTATAATTATCATAGAATAGAAGCACAAAAGTCTAAATGAAATGACCCATGTTTTTCAAATTCTGGCCAACCAATATGCATAATAGGCGCGTGCAGAATCCATGCTCTGTGCATAAAGCAGGGTAACAAGACAAACAGCGGCCAATAGGGGGCGCTTTCAGCAAAAACAGCTTTTTGGCACTTGGTAGTTTGATTCTGAAAAGGCCTTTTAATCAATGATGGACCCTGCGTTTCTTTAGCTCTCCTGACATGTCCGGGACTCCTGCTCGTGTTGTTTCTCTGTTATTCCTGCGCGATGTGTATGAATACACTGACAACTGGGTGTTACCATTCCGCCTTGTAGATTTGTTGGGTCCCTGTAATGTTCCTATAATGATCCCATTATTTAATAAAATCCTGCAATTGGCAGTCAATGAGCATCAAAAAACTGAAGAACGCTTGTGCCTATGTGAATGGACTGAAGGCCAAATACCGCTCTAGTCCGTAATTAACCAAGTCATTAATCTTCATTTAATATGACGATCCCGTACAGTTCCCCACATTAGCCGGCTGTGATGTATGCAGCACGTACAGGGCGCTGACATTATAGATTCATTACTACTGTAGTCACCAAGTCACTATTAATAAGGCCGTGTCTACAGCTAATGGGCTGCAGGGTCTGTCCTGATTGCTGCTATGTGCCCTCCAGAGCTGCACTCTCCGCTTATCCTTGCTCTATGACAACTTTCTTGAGTCTAGTAAACGGTGTTTAAAGAGAATTTCCAGTTCTGCTGAAAAAAATGTTAATCATCTGATAAAAGGAGCTGCACTCACTATTCTGCTGGTGCAGTCACTGTGTACACACATTACTTTACTGATCCTGAGTTACATCCTGTATTATACTCCAAAGCTGCACTCACTATTCTGCTGGTGCAGTCACTGTGTACATACATTACATTACTGATCCTGTGTTACATCCTGTATTATACTCCAGAGCTGCACTCACTATTCTGCTGGTGCAGTCACTGTGTACATACATTACATTACTGATCCTGAGTTACATCCTGTATTATTCTCCAGAGCTACACTCACTATTCTGCTGGTGCAGTCACTGTGTACATACATTACATTACTGATCCTGAGTTACATCCTGTATTATACCCCAGAGCTGCACTCACTATTCTGCTGGTGCAGTCACTGTGTACATACATTACATTACTGATCCTGCGTTACATCCTGTATTATACCCCAGAGCTGCACTCACTATTCTGCTGGTGCAGTCACTGTGTACATACATTACATTACTGATCCTGAGTTACATCCTGTATTATATCCCAGAGCTGTACTCACTATTCTGCTGGTGCAGTCACTGTGTACATACATTACATTACTGATCCTGAGTTACCTCCTGTATTATACCCCAGAGCTGCACTCACTATTCTGCTGGTGCAGTCACTGTGTACATACATTACATTACTGATCCTACGTTACATCCTGTATTATACTCCAGAGCTGCACTCACTATTCTGCTGGTGCAGTCACTGTGTACATACATTACTGATCCTGAGTTACAGTTGTGGCCAAAATTATTGACACCCCTGCAATTCTGTCAGATAATACTCAGTTTCTTCCTGAAAATGATTGCAAACACAAATTCTTTGGTATTATCTTCATTTAATTTGTCTTAAATGAAAAAACACAAAAGAGAATGAAGCAAAAAGCAAAACATTGATCATTTCACACAAAACTCCAAAAATGGGCCAGACAAAAGTATTGGCACCCTCAGCCTAATACTTGGTTGCACAACCTTTAGCCAAAATAACTGCGACCAACCGCTTCCGGTAACATCAATGAGTTTCTTACAATGCTCTGCTGGAATTTTAGACCATTCTTCTTTGGCAAACTGCTCCAGGTCCCTGATATTTGAAGGGTGCCTTCTCCAAACTGCCATTTTTAGATCTCTCCACAGGTGTTCTATGGGATTCAGGTCTGGACTCATTGCTGGCCACCTTAGAAGTCTCCAGTGCTTTCTCTCAAACCATTTTCTAGTGCTTTTTGAAGTGTTTTGGGTCATTTTCCTGCTGGAAGACCCATGACCTCTGAGGGAGACCCAGCTTTCTCACACTGGGCCCTACATTACGCTGCAAAATTTGTTGGTAGTCTTCAGACTTCATAATGCCATGCACACGGTCAAGCAGTCCAGTGCCAGAGGCAGCAAAGCAACCCCAAAACATCAGGGAACCTCCGCCATGTTTGACTGTAGGGACCGTGTTCTTTTCTTTGAATGCCTCTTTTTTTCTCCTGTAAACTCTATGTTGATGCCTTTGCCCAAAAAGCTCTACTTTTGTCCCATCTGACCAGAGAACATTCTTCCAAAACGTTTTAGGCTTTTTCAGGTAAGTTTGGCAAACTCCAGCCTGGCTTTTTTATGTCTCGGGGTAAGAAGTGGGGTCTTCCTGGGTCTCCTACCATACAGTTCCTTTTCATTCTGACGCCGACGGATAGTACGGGTTGACACTGTTGTACCCTCGGACTGCAGGGCAGCTTGAACTTGTTTGGATGTTAGTCGAGGTTCTTTATCCAACATCCGCACAATCTTGCGTTGAAATCTCTTGTCAATTTTTCTTTTCCGTCCACATCTAGGGAGGTTAGCCACAGTGCCATGAGCTTTACACTTCTTGATGACACTGCGCACGGTAGACACAGGAACATTCAGGTCTTTGGAGATGGACTTGTAGCCTTGAGATTGCTCATGCTTCCTCACAATTTGGTTTCTCAAGTCCTCAGACAGTTCTTTGGTCTTCTTTCTTTTCTCCATGCTCAATGTGGTCACACAAGGACACAGGACAGAGGTTGAGTCAACTTTAATCCATGTCAACTGGCTGCAAGTGTGATGTAGTTATTGCCAACACCTGTTAGGTGCCACAGGTAAGTTACAGGTGCTGTTAATTACACTAATTACAGAAGCATCACAGGATTTTTCGAACAGTGCTAATACTTTTGTCCACCCCCTTTTTTATGTTTGGTGTGGAATTATATCCAATTTGGCTTTAGGACAATTCTTTTTGTGTTTTTTCATTTAAGACAAATTAAATGAAGATAATAATAACAAAGAATTTGTGTTTGCAAAGAAACTGAGTATTATCTGACAGAATTGCAGGGGTGTCAATACTTTTGGCCACAACTGTACATCCTGTATTATACTACAGAGCTGCACTCACTATTCTGCTGGTGCAGTCACTGTATACATACGTTACATTACTGATCCTGAGTTACGTCCTGTATTATACTCCAGAGCTGCACTCACTATTCTGCTGGTGCAGTCACTGTGTAACATAGTAACATAGTAACATAGTTAGTAAGGCCGAAAAAAGACATTTGTCCATCCAGTTCAGCCTATATTCCATCATAATAAATACCCAGATCTACGTCCTTCTACAGAACCTAATAATTGTATGATACAATATTGTTCTGCTCCAGGAAGACATCCAGGCCTCTCTTGAACCCCTCGACTGAGTTCGCCATCACCACCTCCTCAGGCAAGCAATTCCAGATTCTCACTGCCCTAACAGTAAAGAATCCTCTTCTATGTTGGTGGAAAAACCTTCTCTCCTCCAGACGCAAAGAATGCCCTCTTGTGCCCGTCACCTTCCTTGGTATAAACAGATCCTCAGCGAGATATTTGTATTGTCCCCTTATATACTTATACATGGTTATTAGATCGCCCCTCAGTCGTCTTTTTTCTAGACTAAATAATCCTAATTTCGCTAATCTATCTGGGTATTGTAGTTCTCCCATCCCCTTTATTAATTTTGTTGCCCTCCTTTGTACTCTCTCTAGTTCCATTATATCCTTCCTGAGCACCGGTGCCCAAAACTGGACACAGTACTCCATGTGCGGTCTAACTAGGGATTTGTACAGAGGCAGTATAATGCTCTCATCATGTGTATCCAGACCTCTTTTAATGCACCCCATGATCCTGTTTGCCTTGGCAGCTGCTGCCTGGCACTGGCTGCTCCAGGTAAGTTTATCATTAACTAGGATCCCCAAGTCCTTCTCCCTGTCAGATTTACCCAGTGGTTTCCCGTTCAGTGTGTAATGGTGATATTGATTCCCTCTTCCCATGTGTATAACCTTACATTTATCATTGTTAAACCTCATCTGCCACCTTTCAGCCCAAGTTTCCAACTTATCCAGATCCATCTGTAGCAGTGTACATACATTACATTACTTATCCTGAGTTACATCCTATATTATACTCCAGAGCTGCACTCACTATTCTGCTGGTGCAGTCACTGTGTACATACATTACATTACTGATCCTGAGTTACGTCCTGTATTATACTCCAGAGCTGCACTCACGATTCTGCTGGTGCAGTCACTGTGTACATACATTACATTACTGATCCTGAGTTACATCCTGTATTATACTCCAGAGCTGCACTCACTATTCTGCTGGTGCAGTCACTGTGTACATACATTACATTACTGATCCTGAGTTACGTCCTGTATTATACCCCCAGAGCTAAACTCACAATTCTGCTGGAGTGACACGGCAGTTGAAGTTCTTCTTTAAGGTGCTGTCCCATAAAAAACAACCCCTTTAATTTGAGCGCTAAGGATCATTACACGCATGGTAAATGCAGTATTACATGTCAGCCTTCAGAATAGTCATCCATGTCTGGTACAGGCCCTGGCTCAGTGGAAGACCCCCTCTATGTTGTTCATATGCTCTAATGGGGCATATGGGCAGGGTGGTCTTGTATTTTACTCCAGCCACTTCCAGAGCTGCATTCAGATTCCCAGAATTCTAACTGCAGCTTTGGATGTGACCGGAGACCAGAGATGATTTTGCAGCTTCACTCATCATTTAGTCTGTGCTTCAGTTTGGTGACTGCTATAAATAAGTGCCCCCCCTGGGTGTAGAATTGGATGTAGTCAGCGATCATCGACCCCACAAATCTAAAAATATTCTCCAAAATTTATATTTATCCAAAATGAGAAAACAAATTGCTTAAACCAAACTTTACACTGCGCCATGTGGCCGGGGCGCTCGCGCCATCAGACTGCAGCCTCCTGATTGAAGTGGCCGGTGGGCTGACAACGGATCGAGACACCGGTGCCCTCAGACGTCTGCCCGCGGGCCCGGGGCCATGTGGGCACCGCACTCCGTCTCATCATCTGTCCACCACAGATAATGATCTGCTCGCCAGCTTCCATCCAACACAAAACTGGCAAGAAGGTCACGGTCTGACTGCCAGAAACGGGTGTGAAGACTTCTTTGTGCCCACCAGCGGCAGCCATGTGTACCTGCCACCAGGGGGAGACAACTGCCCCTGGGTATCCAAGCTGGGTCTATGTAGGGTGAGGGTCTCCTACAGCCAACACCATTGCTTCTCCTACTACAAGAGGCAGAATTCTGATTATAGCTCTGGATGTGATTGAAGTATATGACGTAAGATCAGTTGTAGATATGGGGGTAGAGCGATGTGTTATTAGGAATCAAAAGTGGTCGACCCCCGTGCTTATATTTACTAGAGGGATCCAAGGGGCACCCTTATGAATTCTGCATGCAGCTCTGGATGTGACTGGAGTTTATGATATTCTCTCAAGATCAGCTATAGATATAGAAGTAAATGGATGTGTATACTAGGAGCCAATAGATAGTGTCTCAATGGCTTATATTTACTGGCCGTGCTCCAAAAGGCATCTTGCTGAATTATGAATGCAGCTCTGGATGTGAGTAGAGTATATAGTATTCTCTCAAGATCAGCTATAGATATAGAAGTAAATGGATGTATATACCAGGAGCGAATAGTGTCTCAATGGCTTATATTTACTGGCCGTGCTCCGAACGGCATCTTGCTGAGTTATGAATGCAGCTCTGGATGTGATTGGAGTACATGATGTTAACTCAAGATCAGTAGAGATATGTGAGAGTATGACTGAAGGGCCACGTATGTGACTGGAGTATAGATCTAGGGGACTGTATTATTTTAGAATTAAGCAGGTTTTTAATACAATTGTCTGAAAAGCTGTACTCTCAGCCATATCGGATGTAACCCAGCTTTCCCAGACCCAGATAACGGTAATTGTTAACAAGCTGGCAAACGACAAATCAATGGCTACTTTTTACTACGGACTGAAGAGGCATCTGGCAGAATTCAGATTGCAGCTCTGGATGTGACAATAGGGGAGCTGTACCGTCAGGCAGCCTGTCACCCAACTTCCACAGAAGTAGATAAAAATATTAAAAGGTTCACATGAGAGAAGAGCTTGTGGGTCGGCCAGCAGAATTCGGAGTGCAGCTCTGGATGTAACCCTGGACCTTTGCATCGGTCATATATAGTGGTTCCCATAACACAGGGGCGAGATGCCCTTGTGATACGTTCTCCTGCCCCTGTGATTGCAGTTTGCCACTTGTCGCTGTATTTCGGGGATTGCGGGACTGGCACGGCCGCGCAGTCACAGGCTCGCCTTTCTTCCCGGCGGGTGTCATTCCTGGCAGCGATGAAGGGATCTTTCAGTGCCTACATGTTTATCTTCCCTCTGGGAGTGACCCGGCTCGGCCGGCCCAGGCTGTAGCCCGTAGCGTGCCATCTACCCCGTGTGCCAGGGGGCACCGGCGCTGACACATTCCTGATGATCCCGTGACCGGCGAGGGCTGGAAGTGCTCCCTCATATGGGAAGTGAGCGTTTCCTAATCCGGAGCCTCCATTTCCTAAAGTAACTTTATCCTAAAGCCCGTAATCTCCAGTAATCCCGCTCCGGCTGCAGATCCTGCGCTCCACAGCATCGGCTAAATCCACTAATCCCGGACATTAACAAGGCCACTCACCCTGCAAGAAAAGGCTGCAAAGTGGCACAAATCATTTCTGCATCGATTTCAAGATCTCTGCTTGCAGTCAGTGAATGGAAGAATTGTCTATTTAATTCTCCGGGCTTAAAATGTAGGTTCTAAGGTCGGTTCTAGACTGGGGTCAAAGTGCAGAGACCGCGCAGCAATAGTCAACACGATGGGGCAGAATCGCTGCTCTCCTCCGATACTGAAGATGGACGGACTAGAAAGTCTTTGGGGTCTGTCCTCAGTACTGGGGTCCCGGACATCCACGGATCACAACTTTTCTGAAAGTGCACGACACTTTAAAACCCATCCTCACACACATGCAGGCTCGTTACTGTGTATCAGAGCATTTTCCAAACATTTTAACATTAAGATTCCCATTCACGCGACATTAATACTTTTGCGCCAATGCCTATAAAATGCTAAAATCCCCAGAAATCTTGTAAATTCCTCATTTCAAATTCTACCGTTTTGTGTACACAGCTCCTATGCCAACTTATGTTTCTCCATGGTAACATACAAACCCTGTGTAGTCTGATCCTGCAGTCCTATATTTGCTCGCTCTGCCTCCTCTCGATAACCCACAGGCAGCAGAAGAGTAACACATATTTGCAGGGTCAGACTACACCAGGTATGTTTGTAGTCTGTAACCATGGAGACGCATGGTTCTGCAAAGGAGCTGTATACAAGAAACGAAAACATGTTTAATCTAAATTATTCATTAAATCGCTTTATTTTTCATTTTAGACGCACCAGACCAATAACAATAATAAGCACGATGTCTGAAGGGGCTTAAAGGGGAAGCGACCTTTTAAGGGGAAGCAACGTTTATGGAATATCAGAAGACTGACTTTTAGCTTCCAGAATGTGTCTAGTGAAGGTCAGAGTGGGGGGCTATAACGCTCCTAAGCAACCTGGGCCCCGAGGTACTGCGCAGTGTCTTGACTGTACACCTTATGGGTCAGAACTAGCAGTTTGGGGGGGTCTTGTAAGCAGGGAGACGCATAGCTTTGCATATTAGCTGTGTACACATAACGGTAGGAGAGTTTTAAACAACACCATCATCAAAAGCGCTCCGTTTGTTACCATTATGAATGCCAGTCACATACGATATTTCAGAACGAAGGCCTAAAAATGAGATTAGTTCTTTGGTGTCACCATGTGAAGAGCCAGAAGCCTGACAAGGTGGAAGTCGTCAGCGGGGCTGCGTACACAGACGGCGAGGGGAGCGGGACGCAGCCCAGGGCCCGGGACGTTTCATTGCCAACAATCAGAGCTTACTAAGTAGGTCAGAGCCGAGGCACCTTCTCAGGTAGCCCAAGGCCGTGACCCCCTGATCACAACGGGGGGATTCAGAGGCTTCACCTTAAAATATGCCGCTTCCTGCACGGCCAGAATATGTACATTGCTGCCTGCGGCTTGGCACGGGCCGGACCTGCTCCCCATGGTCAGGGCTGACATGAAACATCTGGGACCCCCGGAGCTGACCAGGCCAATCAGACGGCAGCACGGCACCCTGTCACCGAGGTGCCACCGCAGGAGGAGGCGGAGGGCGCACACACATTTACACTGCTGTATTATAAGTGTAGATTATGTCCAATGAACAGGATCACGGCGGAGTCACGGCCGCCGCACGGCAAAAGAAAAGCCGCCATTTATATGGACTGGATATAAAAGGAGCGCAAGAAAACAGACGAGACGGCGCTTATTACTGAGATCACGGCGCAAAATTCCAGGAATTAGGAATATTACATGTACAGAATACAGATGTAGCAGAGCCGAGTCTGTCATCGGTATTCACATAGGACTCATTATCCATCAGAGATGTAGCAGGGCCGAGTATGTCATTGGTATTCACATAGGACTCATCATCCACCAGAGATGTAGCAGGGCCGAGTCTGTCATCAGTAATTACCTAGAGCTCATCATCCATCAGAGATGTAGCAGGGCCGAGTCTGTCATCAGTAATTACCTAGAGCTCATCATCCATCAGAGATGTAGCAGGGCCGAGTCTGTCATCGGTATTCACATAGGACTCATCATCCATCAGAGATGTAGCAGGGCCGAGTATGTCATCGGTATTCACATAGAGCTCATCATTCATCAGAGATGTAGCAGGGCCGAGTATGTCATCGGTATTCACATAGAGCTCATCATCCATCAGAGATGTAGCAGAGCCAAGTCTGTCATCAGTAATTACCTAGAGCTCATCATTCATCATAGATGTAGCAGAGCTGAATCTGTCATCAGTATTTACATAGATGAAGTAAAAATGGAGCGGTCATAGGGAGCGCAAGCGACACAGTTCAGCTGGTATTAAAAAGTCTTCATTTCAATGGTGGAAATATTAAATGAAGACTTTTTAATACCAGCTGAACTGTGTCACTTGTGCTCCATATGAGCGGTCCTTTTTTACTTCATCCAGTCTTATCCTCTTCTGAGGCATCCGGCCGGAGCTGCAGCGTGACATCTGCACTAAAAAACTCCCAGCACCAGCTTGGCGCTCCTGTGAAGCCACCTATTCCGACTCTGTTCACAATCAGTATTTACATAGGACTCTTCATCCATCAGAGATGTAGCAGAGCCGAATCTGTCATCAGTATTTACATAGAACTCATCATCCATCAGAGATGTAGCAGAGCCGAATCTGTCATCAGTATTTACATAGAACTCATCATCCATCAGAGATGTAGCAGAGCCGAATCTGTCATCAGTATTTACTTAGAACTCATCATCCATCAAAGATGGAGCCGAGCCGAGTCTGTCATTGGTATTTACATAGAGCTCATCATCCATCGTAGACATAGCAGAGCAGAGTCTGTCATCAGTATTCACATAGGACTCATTTTCCATCAAAGATCGAGCCGAGTCTGTCATTGGTATTTACATAGAGCTCATCATCCATCGTAGACGTAGCAGAGCAGAGTCGGTCATCAGTATTCACATAGGACTCATTTTCCATAATAGATGTAGCAGAGTCGAGTCTGTCATCGGTATTCACATAGAGCTCATCATCCATCGTAGATGTAGCAGGGCCGAATTGGTCATCAGTATTTACATAGGACTCATCATCCAGGATCACCGTGATGCACATTCGGCTCTGCTATATCTGTATCTCCTGGTGATTTCATTTTTCATCGCATAATAAGACGTTCTTCCTCTTTCTAGAACACTTGGTTTCACGATTTCTCTTCATCTTCAATAACTCTGTTTGCTGTCAGTGAAGAGTCACATTTTTGCTCACATCAGGCGGTTGCAAACGTCTTCCCTAGAACTGCTCATACAGCTGAAGGTTTGTTACTATGTATCAGCCCAGATCTGAGAATAGAAGAGAGACGCTCAGATTTCAGATCTGGTTCCTGGGTAAAGGTTATGATAGTGATGGGGGCTCAGACAAGAAGTGGAAAAGCCGGGACACTAAGGCTGCTTGCCCACGATCAGGAGTAGTCGCGTTTTGGACGCTGCGTTCTACATTACGCAGTTTGTTACATCTCTGCAGATTTACTGCATGTACTGACAGTGTATCCAGGGAAAGTACGGAGGAGACGAGCGTCTCCGCTGCAGAAACTTACATGCTGCGGCTCGGTATGCTGCAGAAACTCACATGCTGCGGCTCGGTATGCTGCAGAAACTCACATGCTGCGGCTCGGTTTGCTGCGGCTCAATATGCTGCAGAAACTCACATGCTGCGGTTCGGTATGCTGCAGAAACTCACATGCTGCGTCTCGGTATGTTGCGGCTCAATATGCTGCAGAAACTCACATGCTGCGGCTCGGTATGCTGCGGCTCAATATGCTGCAGAAACTCACATGCTGCGGCTCGGTATGCTGCAGCTCAGTATGCTGCAGAAACTCACATGCTGCAGCTCGGTATGCTGCGGCTCGGTATGCTGCAGAAACTCACATGCTGCGGCTCGGTATGCTGCGGAAACTCACATGCTGCGGCTCAGTATGCTGCAGAAACTCACATGCTGCATCTCGGTATGTTGCGGCTCAATATGCTGCAGAAACTCACATGCTGCGGCTCGGTATGCTGCGGAAACTCACATGCTGCGGCTCGGTATGCTGCAGAAACTCACATGCTGCGGCTCGGTATGCTGCAGAAACTCACATGCTGCGGCTCGGTATGCTGCGGAAACTCACATGCTGCGGCTCGGTATGCTGCAGAAACTCACATGCTGCGTTTCGGTATGTTGCGGCTCAATATGCTGCAGAAACTCACATGCTGCGGCTCAGTATGCTGCGGCTCAATATGCTGCAGAAACTCACATGCTGCGGCTCGGTATGCTGTGGCTCGGTATGCTGCAGAAACTCACATGCTGCGGCTCGGTATGCTGCAGAAACTCACATGCTGCGGCTCAATATGCTGCAGAAACTCACATGCTGCGGCTCGATATGCTGCGGCTCAATATGCTGCAGAAACTCACATGCTGCGGCTCGGTATGCTGCAGAAACTCACATGCTGCGGCTCGGTATGCTGCAGAAACTCACATGCTGTGGCTCGGTTTGCTGCGGCTCAATATGCTGCAGAAACTCACATGCTGCGGTTCGGTGTGCTGCAGAAACTCACATGCTGCGTCTCGGTATGTTGCGGCTCAATATGCTGCAGAAACTCACATGCTGCGGCTCGGTATGCTGCGGCTCAATATGCTGCAGAAACTCACATGCTGCGGCTCGGTATGCTGCAGCTCAGTATGCTGCAGAAACTCACATGCTGCAGCTCGGTATGCTGCGGCTCGGTATGCTGCAGAAACTCACATGCTGCGGCTCGGTATGCTGCGGAAACTCACATGCTGCGGCTCAGTATGCTGCAGAAACTCACATGCTGCGTCTCAGTATGTTGCAGCTCAATATGCTGCAGAAACTCACATGCTGCAGCTCGGTATGCTGCGGCTCGGTATGCTGCGGAAACTCACATGCTGCGGCTCGGTATGCTGCAGAAACTCACATGCTGCGTCTCGGTATGTTGCGGCTCAATATGCTGCAGAAACTCACATGCTGCGGCTCGGTATGCTGTGGCTCAATATGCTGCAGAAACTCACATGCTGCGGCTCGATATGCTGCGGCTCAATATGCTGCAGAAACTCACATGCTGCGGCTCGGTATGCTGTGGCTCGGTATGCTGCAGAAACTCACATGCTGCGGCTCGGTATGCTGCAGAAACTCACATGCTGCGGCTCGGTATGCTGCGGCTCAATATGCTGCAGAAACTCACATGCTGCGGCTCGATATGCTGCGGCTCAATATGCTGCAGAAACTCACATGCTGCGGCTCGGTATGCTGCGGCTCAGTATGCTGCAGCTCGGTATGCTGCAGAAACTCACATGCTGCGGCTCGGTATGCTGCGGCTCGGTATGCTGCAGAAACTCACACGCTGCGGCTCGGTATGCTGCAGGAACTCACATGCTGCGGCTCGGTATGCTGCAGAAACTCACATGCTGCGGCTCAGTATGCTGCGGCTCGGTATGCTGCAGAAACTCACATGCTGCGGCTCGGTATGCTGCAGAAACTCACATGCTGCGGCTCGGTATGCTGCGGCTCGGTATGCTGCAGAAACTCACATGCTGCGGCTCGGTATGCTGCAGAAATTCACATGCTGCGGCTCGGTATGCTGCGGCTCGTTAAGCCGCAGGTCAGTGTTCGCAGCATTGGAAAGAAGCGCAGAGGGTGCGGGATTTAAAGAAATCCATCCGATGTGCTTGTAATGTGGAACGCAGCTACTGTTGCTAATCGTGGGCACGCAGCCTAAACCAAAAGTTTCTCTTGTGTCCACGCTTGCCATAGGTGCATGTGAGTCTATTGTTTCCTGTTGTCACCCGCTCTGATGCTGCACATTTATAAGCTGCCGGTCTTAGGATTAGCGTCCCTTTAAATCCTTTAGAGGGAGCACATGGCCTTTATGGCTGCAGTCAGGGCTGGCGGGCCAGTAATCGGCTTATAGCTTGTTCCAGCATATTATATGTTAGTTTTGGCACCTGCAGATTTACACATCATATTAACGGATCAGACGCATGGAAATTTCACACGTTTTACTGAGTGTCGAAAACTCATAAACTGCAACCGTGTGTGCAGGAATTGTCATCCAGGTAAGGAAAGACGACCGACATGGCCGGGTGCCCTCGCGGGGTCACAGGTCAATGTTACAACCTGTAGAAATGTATTAAGTAGCAGAATGTTATCACATGTAACTGCTGTGCGCACCGACACTGACACAGATCAGGTACAATGCTGCAGGCACTGGAGACGGTAGTGAAAGCAGCTGCCACTAGGGGGAGCATTAGAAAACTGAGTTACACGCTCCCGAGCTCCCCCTGGTGGTGGCCACAACCAGGCACAATCTTATTATTTAGAGGCTCAGTACAGATTCACAACCATTATATTGACTTTTATTAAATTATGTAACTTTGCAAATAGCCTCGGAAACAATCTCCTACCATTATGTGTATATCGCTGCTGTACAGAGCAGCCTTGGGTGTAGACTTGTGTGTTAGTCTGTACTTGCCAACGGATACACCCAATGTAATGCCAGACTGATGTTGGAGGTTGTCTCACAGATCTCTTCATTCTCATTTCATGCCCCTCCACCAGAATAGGTGATTGGACACTGGGATCTGTCCAAAATAACTGCAGGAAGTCCTGACTTTCGGGGACTTTGCCGATACCCCGGAGATTTTCCATCTCTCTCGGTAGTCAGACGCTCTCCCGGTTTTCTTGGGAGAGTTGGCAAACTTGTGTTACTTTCTTCTATCTGCTGCATTTTCAAGAAGAGGAGTGGAGTAAGGCAGGATCTGTTTGTAGTCTGTAACCATGGAGACACATAGGTCTGCATAGGAGCTGCAAACCAAAAAAAAGTTTGTCCTTGTAAATCCAAAGCTTTACTGTTGAATCAATGTATTGAAAAGTACAACGACCCCTATCCAAATATAAAAGGTCGCACCTTAAATCTGCAGATGCACCTAGAGGTGCATATCTCATAATTACTGTGATTTAAAGGGGCCTGTCTTTAAATATTGCTGCCAGTTTGCCTAATAAAAGGTATATTTTGGCAAGAATGAGCAGACCACTGAGGTCTGATCTCTGAGACCCCCACCTACCCACCAGAACTTCTGTCCCTTTTGGGGCACTGGAGCAAGCACCATTCATTATAGATTGTCTGCAGCGGTCCCACAGAGAATGATTGGTGCGGTGGAGCGCCCGCCCAATTGCCCGAGGTTTTGGCAGTTCTCACCTGCCCTATGAAGAAGTTACAAATTTCTGTTGCTGGAGGAATTTCCCTTTAAAATACCTTATACTCTTCGCCCTGATTCACCATTTGGGGGGCGGGGGGGGCGCTAAGTCCCTTTTCTTTTTAGGTCTTGTTGCATCCGTCAACATTTTTGGAGTCTAATTCCTCGAAATGAGCTGATGAAGTTTGCACAAAGTAAAAAAAAATGTCCTTTTTGTCTTTTCTGTAATTTGCAACTTTTTAGTGCACAAAGGTCGCACCTTCTGCTAAAATGTTGCAAAGTTTTGCCAACACTTTGGGGGCATATAAAATCACTATATGGACTAAATTTGCTCCAAAATATTGTGTCTGATTAATCAGCCGCAAATATCTGGAAAATCCAATCCTCCCCCCACAGTGGAGAACGAAAAAGATAACAGGTGAACACTTCTAAAACAGACCATGAAGAAGATGCAAATGAAAAGAACCAGGTGAAAAAGCAGCAAAACCAAGAGGAGCGGATGCATCGATGGAGCGGAGTGTTTGCAGCGGAATGCAATCTATTGCTCTCTGTTATCAGCCACAGGACCCGTGGCCATTGTCTACGCTGATCGCCGCGGCCACTTTCATACATTGTCGCTGTCGGGTTTAGCGTCTTTAGCACTTGGGCCGATGGAGTTTAACGTCTCCTGGAAGGAATTTTAACCCCGTCTCGCCCGGCAGCGGAGGAAATCTAATGATTCCATTGTGTGCCATTATCAGGAGGCGGCTTTATGGGGGGAGATGAAGGGCTTCCCGGAGTCTGGCCCCAGCTTTTCTCCGAGCTCCTGGTCTGGCTGCTGGGGACAGAGCCGCGCCGTTTTATTGAGAAACCTGACTCTCGGGTTCGGAGTCCGTGGGGACCGACCTTCGAAATCCGACTGAGTAAGGCCCTGTGTAAGAAGGGGGACTTTTCACCATTTTTTTTTTTTTTTTCCGTCTTTTAAAACTAAAAATACCCTCGCACGCACAAACAGAAAAACAAACATAATAAAAGGTGAGACACTCCCCGGTATTCATGCGAAAATAACTCTGGTTAGCCGTGAGGTGAAAGCGCCCGCCTGTCAGACCGGCCGGCCAGACCCCTTATTACCCTCAGCCCAGGGAGCAGCTGGAAAGGGGAGAGCGGGCGGACGGTGCGGCCAAAAAAAGGACCAGAAGCCTCCGGGATTGTGCCACATGGGATCATAGCATTAGTACGGAGGATTTGGGGGGATTTGGCCCTTTGATGGCCCCGTGAAGTGAGATTGGGATGTTTGCGCTGGAGACTAGCCAATCAGGGATCAGCATTCCAAGTGCGGAGAAGCACGGGAGCCACCGCAATACAGGTAGCGGAGGGAGGGGGCGCAGCCAGACCCCCGCCAGGGAAGCGATAGGTTTAGCGCAGCGGAAACAATGCCGGCTACTGTATATTTTACGAGGTAAGGAGCACAGGACAGGAAGGGGAATGGAGACAGTACGAGGAGCAGTCTGCGCAAGCCACCAAAGAGAGGGCATTGACTAGCCCAGTGCCACAAAGGCTCGTATACATACACAAGCCCTGTGCCCGGCGGGTGACACCGCCATACAAGAGAGCGTGGCACCACAGCGGGCATCAATGCCCCATTATCTGCCCTAACAAAGCTGGGAACTGTGGGGGAGCGAAGACTATCGGACACACGGCCAGAGCGCAGCATATACAGAAGTGGCAGAGGCGAATCTGTCATTGTAGAGTCCGATCCAAGAAGATACAGATCTGCAGTCCCATGTAAAAAGAGCCGGAGATATAGCAGGAAGACGAGGCGATAAATGAGGTTAACACCTGGACACAGGCGCAATCTGATCCACACAAACGGATGATGAGATCTAGGGGGAACAGAGAAAGACCCCCGATAAACCCTTCTAATCTGACATCATGTAGTTCATGGTAGAATATAACAAATGTCTAATTAGTGACGGAAAGAAAACCCAAATAGGAAGAGATGAAGCCCAAATATCAGAGAGGTCGTAAAACGGGGCACAAACTAAACATCTAATACACTGACATCACTGTGTGTATTATCCCTGTACTGTGACATCACTGTGTGCATTATCCCTGTACTGTAACATCACTGTGCGCATTATCCCCTGTACTGTGACATCACTGTGTGTATTATCCCCTGTACTGTGACATCACTGTGTGCATTATCCCTGTACTGTAACATCACTGTGCATAATCCCTGTACTGTGACATCACTGTGTGTATTATCCCTGTACTGTGACATCACTGTGTGCATTATCCCTGTACTGTGACATCACTGTGTGTATTATCCCTGTACTGTGACATCACTGTGTGCATTATCCCTGTACTGTGACATCACTGTGTGCATTATCCCTGTACTGTAACATCACTGTTCGCATTATCCCTGTGCTGTGACATCACCGTGTGTATTATCCCTGTGCTGTGACATCACCGTGTGCATTATCCCTGTACTGTGACATCACTGTGTGCATTATCCCTGTACTGTGACATCACTGTGTGCATTATCCCTGTGCTGTGACATCACTGGGTGCATTATCCCTGTACTGTGACATCACTTTGTGCGTTATCCCTGTACTGTAACATCACTGTGCGCATTATCCCTGTGCTGTGACATCACCGTGTGCATTATCCCTGTACTGTGACATCACTGTGTGTATTATCCCTGTACTGTGACATCACTGTGTGCATTATCCCTGTGCTGTGACATCACTGTGTGCATTATCTCTGCACTGTTACAAATTTTTCATTGCTGGATCATGCAGCACAAATGCACGCAGACATTTCTCGAGCCCAGTGACCTGTGATGAGCCTGTGTGCTGAAACGTTGCCGTTACGCAGCAGTTTACTGATCATAGTGACCGACGAGCCGGATTCATGGCATTAGAAGCTAAACCCCTTTAAATAAAGTGGTTACTGTGCTCAATGTCAATCAGGTGCCGCAAAAGCCACCAAAATAGAATTGATCATAAAAATCAACTGTAAGAGTCTCCAAGAATAAAGTGTGAAATTCAATTGAATCGAGGGAGTGGGTGTTATTCAGGGACAGACGGCAACAAGGAGGAGGGAAATCTCGGTTATGAAAATAGTCCCATCTTCGTGCATATAATAACTTTATCCAAATATATTCAAGGTCAGTGTAGTCGGCGCTGAAGGAAACGTTTTCCCCCAGCTGTAAAAATATCATGAAGTCATCCTTGTAAATTATAAAAACAAAAATTAAAAAAAAAATAAAAAATCAGCTTTTATAATAGCCATGGTCCTAAGCAAAGAAATGTCTCAAATACTCTGTGCTGCTGGGGATCACGTTGTTCTCACTGTCGGATCTTCCACTTGTCTTTATCCCCATTCTCACACCATGGCGCTGCCGCAGTCACATGCCGTCCTGTCCTCACTAACATCATCACGTCCCCCATAAAATCAGTACAATTGTTTGCTTAAATACTCTGTGCTGCTGTGGGGTATTGTGCTTTCTAGCATGATTCTTCATCCTCCGATTTATATCCAGCCCCCTCCTCACATTGTACTAGAGCCATAGGCCATCACAATATCAGAAGACTCGTCCCCTGAAACACTCTGTGCTGCTGGTATGCGCTCCTTCCACAATGTGACCCCCATCTTGTCTCTTCCCTCCTTTCATCCTGCTACTGCCCCTGTGACATGCAGTGCTGTCCTCAAAAACATTACATTACTGTACAGAAATACTCTGTGCTGCTGTTACACTTTGTGATTCTAAAAAGTGTAATCTGTCTATTCTGGATTAGCAGATGGAAAAAAAGGAAATGATAAATGATGAATTCCTAAACTGCAACTTCCTGAATTTTTTTTTTTTGCACCTGAGTGAACCCCTTCAAATAAAGCTGAGTGACTATTGAAGTATATGGAGAAAAGAGACTAAGGGGAGAGTGTGTCACCTTTCTAGAAAAGGCTTTATCTCATCCCAGTGCTGGATTCAGAGCTACACTGTTAAGTACTGCTCTATACTGTTCCCATGCTACTGCTTTCTAGTAAGTGTATTATATCAACCCTATGTGCTGTATTCGCAGCTACCCTGCTAATTACTGCTGTATAAAGTCCTCCATGCTGGTGCTTTCTAGTAAGTGTATTATCTCAACCTTAAGTGCCGGATTCACAGCTGCATTGCAGTGTATTGCTATATAATGTCCTCCATGCTGCTGCTCTCTAGTAAATATATTATCTCAACACCCAGTGCTGGATTTTCAGCTATACTGCTAAGCGCTGCTGTATAATGTCTTCAATGCTGCTGGTTTCCAGTAAGTTTTTTTTAGCTCATCCCCCTGTACTGCATTCACAGCTACAATGCTAAGTACTACTGTACAATATCCTCAGTACTGCTGCTTTCTAGTGTTTTATATCCCAGTGCTGGATACACAGATACACTAAGTATTGCTGCATAATGTCCTCCATGCTCCTGCTTTCTAGTAAGTGTTTTATCTCATCCCAGAGCTGGATTCACACCTACACTGCTAAGTATTGCTGTATAATGTTCTTTATAGTGCTGACACTTGAGAGCATGTGCTGCATAGTGACAGATAATGGCCAGAAAAAGTGTTGCGTTCACACGACAGCTTATTCTTATTCTTTAACTGCAGGCAGGTCCCCCGCATCACAACTGAGAGTGACTTTTGGCCTTGTACAGCGTGAGGCGGTGATATCTGTGTGTATACTATATGGCAGTATGATTTCTATACATTGTATAGCGGTATTAGATATATGTTCACTATATGGTTATTCTCCAAAGTACAGGAGTGTTACTTATGTCATTAATACGGGAAGAGATTTTGGTTTTCTGACAGGTGGGGGTCAAGTTCAACTTTTACATCAGGACCTCTGCTCCTCTGGGGGGACTTTTTATTCTACAATATATCCCTCCTCAATTCTGCAGAAGTATCGGCACCGTACTAACACTTTAAAAAAAAATATTAAAATACACCGGGCGGCAGATAACTTTTACATAGTCCAGTCTGCACAGATAGAGCGCGAGAAGATCCAGGAATATTTCCAGCTGACGGGATTATTAGGACAGATCTGTCTCAGGGGAGTCTACAGCAGCCGCCGGGAAGGTGAAAGGTGGCTGGGCTGTCACCAGAGAACAATAGAGGGGGTCACACACAGGACACACACGTGTCAGGGCATCCGGCATGTTCAGATGCCAGGAATTCTCTACATGAGGTTTCATTGGCCGAGGAAGAACAGCACCAAGGTGAAGATGACGAAGATAAAACAAGAAACTATCTGGAAGGATAGAAAATCACATCTACAGGCTCCTCCCCCTCATTATGGCCCCTCCTCTCAGTCTTTGCAGCAGTTACTTTTTGGCGGTTCAGTAACTTACTTGATACATTGATTCTCCCCTTACAGCAAATCTTCATTTACGGATTTCCTTGTATGGTAATACTAATACTTAACGTTCAGTCTGAAGAAGCAGAGCTGCAGTGTAAAGCAAGGCAGATCTACCAGTTCTCTGAATGCTAAGCTCTGCATAACACCGCCCACACCACTGATTGGCTGCTTTCTATGTACACTGTACATAGGCAGAAACCTGCCAATCAGAGCTTGGGGCGGCACTGGTCTACAAGTCTGCAGGCTTGCTTAGTCCTCTAGTGATAATCTCCTGCTGATAATACTGTGATTTATCCTAACTGCAGCAAGTAGCCCAGTAAGTGACATATCGCTGGAATCAGGGTCTCTGCCCCTACATTATGCTGCTCTCAGATTAGGTGGCAAAAAAACTGGTGACAGATTCCTTTTAAGGAGTAACTAAACTTTTTGTTTTAAACCTAGAAGTATAATTTGGATACGATTTAATGACAGCACTAATTACCCCATTTTACTGCCTTCGTAGGGAAAATAGGTGCTAAAGTGTGCGCCACTAAGTGCATGGAGACGTACTCCATCTCCGGAGTTCCAACTATGAGAGCGGGGGGAGCAGAGGCTCCATAATGTGCAACAAGTCACAGTGAGAGAAGTGAAAACAAATATAAAAAGTAGTATAAATCTCCTTTATTGATCAAAAATATACAAAAAAAAACACAAAGTACCAAAACAGGCAAAAAAAAAATCCATTAAAAATGTATTGTACACTGTGGCTATCCGTTTCCAGGCCGCAGGATTAATACAAGGTATACAATAAAGTTACTAAAGGTAATAAATATTGTGGAAGGTGATAAGTGCAGATAGGAGTAATAAGGCCCCCTTCATAAAAAGATTATATCTACAAGACAATCCAAATTCATATATAAATACTAACAGTAAAGCCAAAAATAAAAGCCCACGGCAGCCATGAGCCACGCCTGCCGAACACCACACTGTACCCAGACGTGTTTCGCCTGCTGCTTCATCAGGGGCCCACAATGAGAGAGGTGAGGGAGCGTGGTCACGGTCACTGCAGTGTGTTCTTAGCTATACACCCTTGTGTAAAGGACCATATGCTACGGTCACACTATACACAGTGACTGCCTGCACGTGATGGAGACGCTGTGCCGCCCGCACTCCAATATCGAGTGCAGGTCTGTGCACTTGGTAGAGCAAAGTGTAGCACCTATTGTCTCCATGAAGGCAGCAAGATAGGGTAATTAACCCATTTACACAAAGTATCCAAATTACGTTTCTAGCTTTTAAAAAAGTGTAGTTACCGTACTCTTAAAGGTGTTATCGAGGATTAGGAAAACATGGCAGCTCTGTTCCCAAACCAGCGCCACACCCGTCCTCAGGTTATATCTGCCATCGCAGCGCGGTCTGGAGGACACAAGTGCCCGTGTTATTGGATTTACGGTGTGATACGTGATTTCATCTGCGGGGGCGCTGCAGCAGAATAACACACTTGCTGGAGAGTTTGGCCACAGATCGCAGCCTGACTCCCCGCCCTGTAACACGGGACCGCGGCGCTGTGATCTCTGTAACCGCCATGTATCACATAATAAATGAAGAAGCCGGAACAAAAAAGTCATTGTCTCTGTGCTCAGTACAAACAGACACCAAGAACAAATTTAACTAAATTAATAATTAAAGCCGAGAAACCAAATATAGAAACCAATCGCAATTAATTTTCCGCCAATTTCGTTCCTTTTCTCATTCTGCATGTTCCGTGCTCCGATGATAAGAATGAGGTCATTACATTTGGAAATTTTCCACTTGAAATGGCTCAAAGCAAAAAACACCTCACCGAGGATTCGTCAGCCGGGGTCCATGTTGGATATTTGTAGAGTTTTGCATAAGAATGACGACCACAAACGATACACAATGGGGTCTACGAATGACCTGCTCAAGGGCCAGTCAGGAGCTATAAAGCAGCTTGTTACACATTCTCCATCAATCTGAACACTCTTTCAACCACTCACTAGATCACAGGATGGAGAATCCTAATTTCCATGTCCGGGATACATTCAGCAGGTGCCATTGCTCCCAATGGATCAGTTTTGGTAGGACATCATGCAGATATGGTGATTGACAACCTGTCCTGCTGGGGTGAACCTTCGATTACAGCTCCAGCCATCTCGACAGTAAAAGTTGATCCATCATAGCCATCAAGGAGATACGTCAAACTGCCGGCTGAAGATGTGGTTCAGAATTCCTTCTAAGCAAACCTCTTAATGTCCACCTGACGAAAGCCAACAACTTTTGGAAAATTGTCCATTACAAAAAAAACAAACATGGTTTCAAAAAATACGTTGGTGTCTAGAAACAGCTGGGTGGAAATAGTTGGTTTTCCCTTACATGTGGTCATGTCTCCAAATGCTACCAAACTGCAGATATAGGGTTAATCTGCAGGTAAATAGCGTTACAATGCTGCCCTCCTGAAAGTGCAGCTGCCAGGAGAAATTAAACTGACTTCCACCCGGGAGACGCTGACTTTCAGCCATGTAGGCTGTAAGCACGCCCCGGCAATTTGATTGACAGCTTGCTCTGCAGCATATCTTTGCTGAGTGAGCTGTCAATCAAAGTTCACGGGCGTGCTTAAAGCCGCACTTTAGCTGCTCCATTCACGTAGTCATATGCCAAGTCAACAGCACAATACACAAAAGCTGCAAAGAAGTCATTACTGCAAGTTCCTCCAAGATAGATGGATCCTTAACTAGGTAGAGTGAACGTCATAAGATGTTCTGTAGAAGCCAGAAAAAAAAAAATGAACATCGTTCTATCTGTACAAGGACTAAAAAAGGTCCAACTATACAGCAGTCCACCCAGAAGAAACACTAGATAGAAGACTGTCAATGAAGCAGGACCTACGACCAGGCCAACCACCGGTCATCAGCCTAACAGCTACGGCTTCTCTTTGATTGAAAAATTACTCGATGCAAGGACTGAGTGTCCTGAGATATCATCGTTAGATGTGAGGAATCCTAAAAAAAGACAACATGTTTGATGCTCCTCCAGGAAGTCGTCATTACAGGACATAGTCCTGGTGTTTGGTGGTAGGGTATGATCCTCGTGCCTTCATCCCAGCACTTTGTTGGGGCCAATTAATAAGCACAAATTCACTTACCAGATGGTACAAATGTAGTAATGTGAAGCCATCTTGTCTTGGAGACAGGTCCATAATTGTAGGTTGAACAATGTCAAGTTCATAAGAGGATCAGGACAAGCCACAAGAAAACGATAAACCAAGACGAGTAATTTCAAGGTGACCAACCACCAAGTTGTTTACTGAAAAATTCTTCAAAACTTTCCACCTGACATTTTCTAGAGATGACCACATTGTTAGAGGATGGACAGGACCTATGACCAGATAACTGTCCATCATCATCCTACCAACTATGTATTCCATGCACTTAAAATAACAAGCACTGCTGGGTCTCAGTGCCCAACGACAATCCTAGGTGTGAATAATTGGCGTTCTTCTCTGACTTCACCTTAAAACCAAACTCCTTACTCTATACCAGGGTCCATAAGTGAACACTGATGCACTACCCAGTAGGTACAAACCATAATGTAAAGGTAGCCTGCCTTCAAAACTAGCTGATGCTTAGTAATAGATATTGCAATGTCTATCACTAGAGGGTCATCGGAAGCCGCACAAAAAGAAAATATCTAAACAATAGATAGAAAGTCTGATTTTATACAGAATTGTCCAAAAATTGGTAACAATCTACCACATAAAACCTGAGATATTCATAATGAATACCGCGGGACTGATGACCAGCCGATCTACCCATCATGATCCCACCATCTATGTATTCTCTGCCATTCAAAAATGAAGTATGTCCATCTGAAGACTATCCAAGATGTGAGGAATTGGGTTTCTTCTTTAATTGTAAAGGCAGATTTTACAATGTTAGATTAAACAGCCAAAATACAACCATCACCCCCACCTCAAACACCAACCTCACCTAAAAAACAAGGATCCCAAAGATAACTGAACCTAGGAGAACTAACATGGGAATTATGACATATGTGACACCTCTCTGCCAAGTCATCCTTACAGGAAGAAGTCCTGTTTAGGGAGGCTTGGGTGCAGTCTGTCATTTTATTGAGGGTATTCGCGCTTACCAGTTGGTACAAATGTGTCAACCTGTCATAGAGACAGCTTGGTCCAATAATTATAGGTAAGGAACCGTCATCGTCCTAAGAGGATCAGTAGAAGATGCAAGAGAAGAAAACATCTGTTTGAACCAAAAAAGGTCTAACTTCACAACGGTTAACCAAAATTGGTTGGACACACTCCACCACCCAAAATGGAGCAGGAATGAGAATTTGACTACCATCATCCTATCAACAATGTCTTCTTTCTGATTCAAAAAAGAAGGACTCTGTGTCTGAAGACAATCCTAGCTGTGAGACATTGGGTTTCCTCTTTAAACATAAAGGTGGAGTTCACAATTCTGGGCATCCAAAACAGAACCTTCTTCACTTCAAACACAGACTTCACTTTAAAAGTAAGGATCTCAAAATTGCTCCCCTACTAAGTCTTCGTCCCAAATACGAGCCCTGTTTCTAAGGGGTTGTGAGGGATAGGAGATTGATGCTTATGTCTTCTCACTGGCACTTCTTGGGGGAAAATTAGTGAGTACAAGTGTAGGTATGGATGTTGGTATGTAAAGGTAAACCGTCCTGAAACCCATAATTATGGGTATATATGTCAACGTCAATAATGAGTCAATGGAAGCCGCAAAAGAAGAAAACATCTTTCTATCTGTACGAGGAACCAGAAGGTCTAATTTCAAGGTGGTCAACCAATATTATTTATTGAAATAGTGTCCAAAAGGTGAAACACAAAACATGAGATCTTCTAGAGAAGACTGCTTTCATAGCAAATGGATCGGAGCCTACGACAAGTCTGATTGCCCATCATCATCATCCTACCAACTATGGCTTCTCTGTGATACAAAAATGAAGCATGGCCAGGACTCGGTGTCCAGAGACACTCCAAGGCGTGTACATTTTGGTTTCTTCCACGCGTTTCGAGCAAGACATACACATTGTGGTATAACGCCCCCACAATCTGACCGCTCGCTACACACCGGGCACAAAGACGACAATTCTACTGTCTGTGCACCTCATACCCTGTCCTTGCCATAAAAACCTTTTCCAAGGATTTCAAATTTGGAAAACTAATATCATTAAATGGCCTCCAAAATAACCAAGACAAATGTCATGAGGTCTGTGACGCGGCTCCTCCGCTACCGAGACCACAAGTTATCGTCACACTGTAATCAATATTTGTTTAGCTTGTCCCCCATGGGCCGTCATCGGACTGTGATAGGCTTGTTTGTTCTCTGGGGTTAAGAGTCTGGCTCGGACCACTGGGAGAAAAAAAAAAATAGCAAAACCCACAAAAGCATCTGGTGAGGAGAAAGCTGAAGCCAACAGTGTGGACAAACCACGGGGCAAGCCACAGACAGATTGGTCATTGGAATAATTACCGGAAAAAGGCTTAGAGTCTCCGATGGCCGCATGTCGGGGAGGAGGCAGGTACACAATAACCCATAGAGGCTGCATCACGAGAAGGAAATTATATATATATTATACATATATTACATGGTTATGTGTGCAAAACGAACGGTCAGACCGCTCAGCGCAGACAGGGTTAACATATCCGTGCAGCCCGTCTGTGTGCACCTTATTACTGCAGGGTTGTGGCCGACAGAAAATTGATGGGTACGGGTTGAAATATATACAGAAACGTATACAGATTAAATATCAAATTGCTCGCACACCGGCGGCTGCTTTCACTTTAGACGTTTTGTGGATTCCGATGGTTTTAGGGAAAACGATCTGATACAGACGGAGCTTTCTGTTACATGGTTCATGGTCATCCATGGACGGACCGGGCAAAAATAAAAACTCCGCACCCGTGTAAATCATTTTGTCGTTACATCTGATACTGAGAAAATTGGGAGATGGTCAATAAGGCTGCCAGGATCGCATGCAATGGCCAAGGTATGCCTGGTTACTCCGTGATATAGGACAAGGGCATACGGGCCGGCAGCTGTGCCAGCAGGACAAGGTGGGAACAGATGTTTGGCCTTTGAACATGAACAATATATTTCTATTCGTTGACCGGTAGTAAAAAATTTGTAATTCGTACAAATTGGAAACTTTAGACCTTAATATAATAGCTAGAGCCACATCCCATGCCCCTATGGCCTGTGCGGCTAAACGTGACCCTTCACGTTTATTTTCTTCCTGCAGCTCCTAGAGTACTGCACCCCCTATTGGCACCAAGAGACCCTGCATCTCTGTAATGAGGAGCGGTGTTGTCTAATGACATCAGAACCCTATATAAGGTGTGCTTAATTATTAGGCAACTTCCTTTCCTTTGGCAAAATGGGTCAGAAGAGAGATTTGACGGCTCTGAAAAGTCCAAAATTGTGAGATGTCTTGCAGAGGGATACAGCAGTCTTGAAATTGCCAAACCTTTGAAGCGTGATCACTGAACAATCAAGCGTTTCATGGCAAATAGCCAACAGGGTGGCAAGAAGCGTGTTGGCCAAAAAAAGGCGCAAAATAACTGCCCATGAATTGAGGAAAATCAAGCGTGAAGCTGCCAAGATGCCATTTGCCACCAGTTTTGCCGTATTTCAGAGCTGCAACGTAACTGGAGTAACAAAATGCACAAGGTGTGCGATACTCAGGGACATGGCCAAGGTGAGGAAGGCTGAAAAACGACCACCACAAGAAACATAAGATAAAACGTCAAGACTGGGCCAAGAAATATCTGAAGACTGACTTTTCAAAGGTTTTATGGACTGATGAAATGAGAGTGACTCTTGATGGGCCAGAGGCTGGATCAGTAAAGGGCAGAGAGCTCCACTCCGACTCAGATGCCAGCAAGGTGGAGGTGGGGACTGGTATGGGCTGATATCATCAAAGATGAACTTGTGGGACCTTTTCGGGTTGAGGATGGAGTGAAGCTCAACCCCCAGACCTACTGCCAGTTTCTGGAAGACTTCTTCTTCAAGCAGTGGTACAGGAAGAAGTCGGTATCGTTCAAGAAAAACATGATTTTCCTGCAGGACAATGCTCCATCACAGCCTCCAACCACTCCACAGCGTAGCTGACCAGTAAAGGTCTCAAAGAAGAACAAATAATGACATGGCCCCTTGTTCCCCTGATCTGAACCCCATAGAGAACCTGTGGTCCCTCATAAAATGTGAGATCTACAGGGAGGGAGCACAGTCCACCTCTCGGAGCAGTGTCTGGAGGCTGTGGTGGCCGCTGCACCAATGTTGGTCGTAAACAGATCAAGCAACTGACAGAATCTATGGATGGAGGCTGCTGAGCGTCATCATAAAGAAAGGGGCTATATTGGGCACTAATTTTTTGGGGGTTTGTTTCTGCATGTCAGAAATGTTTATTTCTAAACTTTGTGCAGTTATATTGGTTTACCTGGTGAAAATAAACAAGTGAGATGGGAATATATTTGCTTTTTATTAAGTTGCCTGATAATTCTGCACAGTAATAGTTACCTGCACAAACAGATATCCTCCTAAGAGCCAAATCTAAAAAACCCCACTCCAACTTCCAAAAATATTAAGCTTTGATATTTATGAGTTTGATTGAGAACATCGTTGTTGATCAATAATAAAAATAATCCTCTAAAATACAACTTGCCTAATAATTCTGCACACAGTGTATTGTGCACGTTGCTTTCTTTCTGCAGCTTCCTGGCACTAAATGAGCCAGCATGCAGGGCAATATGGTGCCAACAGAGGGCAGAGTGCTGGCACCAAATGTCCCAAAATACTGTGTTCTCTGTAGCCACAATTTTCCCTGCATTTTGTTTTTTTCCCCTGTGACTTCCAGAACACAATTAGCCCCTGTTGGCACCACCTGGCACGCTGGTTTCTTCTTACAGCTTCCATAACACTATGGTCCCAGTTGGCATCACATTATTCTGCAGGTTGGCAACACCTGGCACGCTGCATTTTTCCTGCACCTTCAATAACATTATGGTCCTTGTTGGCACCACATTATTCTGCAGGTTGGCATCACCTGGCATGTTGGTTTCTTCTTGCAGCTTAACAGTATGATCCTTGTTGGCATGACATTATTCTGCAGGTGGGCACCACCTGGAACACTGCTTTTTTTCCTGCACCTTCCATAACATTATGGTCCTTGTTGGCAGCACATTACTCTGCAGGTTGGCACCACCTGGCACACTGCTTTTTTTCCTGCACCTTCCATAACATTATAGTCTTTGTTGGCAGCACATTATTCTGCAGGATGGCACCACTTGGGACACTGCTTTTTTCCTGCACCTTCCATAACATTATGGTCCTTGTTGGCAGCACATTATTCTGCAGGTCGGCATCACCTGGCATGTTGGTTTCTTCTTGCAGCTTCCTTAGCAGTATGATCCTTGTTGACATGACATTCTGCAGGTTAGCACCACCTGGCACACTGCCTTTTTTCCTGCACCTTCCATAACATTATGGTCTTTGTTGGCAGCACATTATTCTGCAGGATGGCACCACCTGGCACACTGCTTTTTTCCTGCACCTTCCATAACATTATGGTCCTTGTTGGCAGCACATTATTCTGCAGGTCGCCATCACCTGGCATGTTGGTTTCTTCTTGCAGCTTCCTTATCCTTGTTGACATGACATTATTCTGCATGTTGGCACCACCTGGAACGTTGGGTTCCCCTTGCAGCTTCCATAACACTAAGGTTGCTGTTGGCACCACCTGGCACATTGGTTTTTTTTTTTTTGCAGCTCCCATAACACTATACCCCTTGTGGGCACCAAATGACCTTGGATGTTAGTTTCTTTCTGTGGCGCCCAATAATGCTACGGGCATCAAATGATCCTACAACCTCCATAACATTACGCCTCCACTGGCACCAAATGATTATGCATTTTGCCTTCTTCCTGCAGCCCTCACAACATTATGCCCCCTGTTGGCCCCAATTGGCACTGCATGCTGGTTTCGCCCTCTCTTGGCACATCTATTGAGTCCCTAGATTGATACACTGGCATCAAGTGAGATCTCAATCCAATTCTGCAGCCCCCGATCTTCTGACTAGAGAAAGCTCCATTCAGCCCCAAACGAACTGGAAAAAAAAATTTGAAAGGCCATATAGAAAGCCTGTGAGTAATGGGAGCAAAGGAACGAGCCCCTGTAATTAAATCTAACTGCAACAGCGGCCTGTGCCCTCAAACCTGTAACGATGAAACCACTTGAAAAAGGCAGCTACATTAGAGTGCGGGCAGGGCGAGGAATTCCATCATTCCAAGACCTATGCATTACAAAAATAAGCCGGCCATGTGCCCAACATAAAAAGGAGAGCGGGACGCAAACCACAGCTTAATCGCTTTCCGCCACTAGAGGAAGAAGTAAGAACGAGGGGAAAGATAGAGCAACGCAGCTCGCTTTGAATGAGCGGTAATTAGAGAGGGAGACACATTCCTGGCTAATCCTCCGTGCCAACCAATAGTACGAGAGGCTGCTTTTAGGTATAATGAGGTGAGGGTCCTTCTGAGCACAATGTAGACAGATGGCGGATTTTATCCATTCTACACCGCGTGACCGCAGATTTTCAGCCAGTCTCTGTGCGTCCGTGTCATGATAAACTGCGCCGTAGGATTACGTTCTGTGATTATTAAGTCAAATGTGGTCCTCAAGATCTAGGGTCACAGAAGAAGGGGGCTGGGGTGAGGGCTATGCCGAATGAGGGGTTCCTGAGAACAAACAAACTGACAGGGTGCAACACAAAAGGCAGCAAAAAGTCACAAATAAAATAAAGCAAATATAATGCACAAGTGTAAGGATGTGAGCGGCAAGGACCAAACTGATTACTAGACGGCCGGGTCTGAGAACCTCAGAAATGGCAGGCCTAGTGGAGTATTCCTGGTATACAACAGGTCTTGTGGGGTGTTCCCGGTATATGGCAGGTCTTGTGGGGTGTTCCCGGTATATGGCAGGTCTTGTGGGGTGTTCCCGGTATATGGCAGGTCTTGTGGGGTGTTCCCGGTATATGGCAGGTCTTGTGGGGTGTTCCCGGTATATGGCAGGTCTTGTGGGGTGTTCCTGTAATGTGATGGGTCTTGTGGGATGTTTCCAGTAAACTGGATCTTATGGAATGTTCTCAATATACAGCATGTCTTGTGGGTTGTTTCTGGCATAAAGTAGGTACTGTGGAGTGTTCATGGTATACAGTGGGTCTTGTGGGGTGTTCCCGGTATTCGGCAGGTCTTGTGGGGTGTTATTTGTAGACAGGTCTTGTGGGATGTTCCTGGTATACGGCAGGCCTGGTGGAATGTTCCCAGTATACGGCAGGTCTTGTGGGATGTTCCTGGTATACGGCAGGTCTTGTGGGCTGTTCCCGGTATACGGCAGGCCTAGTGCAGTGTTCCCGGCATATGGAGGGTCTTGTGGGGTGTTCCCGGCATATGGAGGATCTTGTAAAGTGTTCCCAGTATACGGCGGGTCTTGTGGGGTGTTCCCAGTATGCGGCGGGTCTTAAGGGGTGTTTCCAGTAAACAGCAGACCTTAAGGGGTGTTCACAATATACAGAAGGTCTTGTAGGGTGTTTCCAGCATAAAGTAGGTACTGTGGAGTGTTCCTGGTATACAGTGGGTCTTGTGGAGTGTTCCCAGTATTCGTCAGGTCTTGTGGGGTGTTCTTTGTAGACAGCAGGTCTTGTGGGGTACTTCCAGTATTCAACAGATCTTTTGGGGCACTCTCAGTATACAGCAGATCTTGTGGGGTGTTCCTGGCATACGGCAGGGCTTGTGGGGTGTTTTTGGTAAACAGCAGATCTTATGGGATGTTCCCAGTATGCAGCAGTTCTTCTGGGATGTTTCCGGCATAAAGTGTGTATTTTGGGGTGCTCCTGGTATACAGTGGGTCTTGTGCAGTGTTTTTTGGTATACAGCGGGTCCTCAGGGGTGTTCCCAGTATACAGTGAATCTTCTCGGATGTTCATAAAATACAGTGGGTCTTGTGGGGTGTTCCTAGTATACGGCGAGTCTTGTAGGGTGTTCCCAGTACACTGTGGGTCTTGTGGAGTGTCCCTGTATACAAAAGGTCTTGTGGGGTGTTCCTGGCCTACAGCAGGTCTTGTGGGGTGTTCCTGGCATACGGCAGGTCTTGTGTGGTGTTCCTGGCATACGGCGGGTCTTGTGGGGTGTTCCCTGCATATGGAGGGTCTTGTGGGGTGTTCCCGGCATATAGAGGATCTTGTGGGGTGTTCCAGTATACGGCGGGTCTTGTGGGGTGTTTCCAGTAAACAGCAGACCTTAAGGAATGTTCCCAATATACAGAAGGTCTTGTGGGGTGTTTCTGGCATAAAGTAGGTACTGTGGAGTGTTCCTGGCATACAGCAGATCTTGTGGTGTGTTCCCGGTTTTCGGCAGGTCTTGTGGTGTGTTCCCGGTTTTCGGCAGGTCTTGGGTGTTCCTGGCATACAGCGGGTCTTGTGGGGTGTTCCCGGTATTCGGCAGGTCTTGTGGGGTGTTCCCGGTTTTCGGCAGGTCTTGTGGGGTGTTCCTGGCATACAGCGGGTCTTGTGGGGTGTTCCTGACATACGGCGGGTCTTGTGGGGTGTTCCCGACATACGGTGGGTCTTGTGGGGTGTTCCCGACATACGGTGGGTCTTGTGGGGTGTTCCCGGTATATAGCAGGTCTTGTGGGGGTGTTCCAGGTATTCGGCAGGTCTTTTGGGGTGTTCCTGGCATACGGCGGGTCTTGTGGGGTGCTCCTGGCATTCGGTTGGGTCTTGGGTGTTCCCGGTATACGGAGCGTTTTCTGGGTGCTCCCAGTATATGCTGGGTCTTGTGGGGTGTTTCCTGTATGCAGTGGGCTTTGTGGGGAGATCCTGCTATACGATGGGCCTTATGGGGTATTCCCGTTATACGGCAGGTCATGAGGGATGTTCTCGATATATGGTGGATCTTCTGGGGAGTTATGGACATGCACCGGATATTAGTTACCAAACATGGTCCAATGAAGGCGAACTGTTGACAGGGTCTTTGCAGCTTTGATAGAAAGGTGTCAGAAGATGCAGTGCATTGGACGTTGTTGTGTATGGGACGGTGTACCACCGGAGTGGTCAGCGTGCCCCTGCTGACACCTGCACTCCCCTGAATCCTACAACGGGCACATGAGCATCAGAGCTGGACAACGGAGCTATGGAAGTGATTTTCCACTATTTGGACGGCCGGTGTGTCACTCACCAGGGAAGACATGGCACGAAGATGCCCTATGAGAAGCAGACGAGCTGGAGGAGGCAATGATGGGGCGATGTTCCGCTGGAGCCTCGGGTCTTGGCATCATGTGGATGCGACACGTACCCGTGACTTTTCATTGTACAGATCCCACACCCTCCTTCATGGCAGTGAGGCTTTCCGGTTGGTGGTCACCTAGCTTTTCCAGACCCCTGCACATCTGTCTAGTAATGAGCACTATGGGACATGTCGAAGACTAACCAGGCGAGTCCAGAACTACGAAGGTCATAAAAGCTGTGGGGACGGTTGGCGGCCATATATGTGGTCACCCAACTTTTCCAGAGACAAATATAACTAAAAACTGCTGGAAAAGATTTGGGGCAAAAAAGAGCTACTCAGGGGATGGAGAAAGTGAGGATAATTGCAAAAAATGTCAGAAGCTTTCAGGGCAGTGTCCACACAATAAATGTCGCAGACGTCCGTGCGGACCCTCGCGCTGCGCCCGCACAGTAGCTCAGTGTTACGTGCTGCATTCAGACGGGCTGACTGGCACAGACCTGGAGCTTTTCCAGAAGTGCGCTCCTTCCTGACCCCTGGTGACCTGCAGTCCTGCCGCCCGGTGATTTATCTGGTCTGTCAGAGCTATTCCTTGCACATCCCCTCGAAGTTACAAGGACTGTGTGTTTGTGTGTTACCTTCTCCGCTCACCCCTAATTCTACAAGTCTTCCGTCCTCAGGGCCAACCCCACATCCCACAGAGAACAGTAAACACCAAGGAAAACAGTGGGGCCCAATGTGGGCTCTCAGACACTGCGGCCACCAACCTTTCCGGGCTAAAGGACCGTGAGGCACAGGCTCTCATGAAAGGGCTGCTATGAATAGCCAGGTGAGCACCGTGCGGCTTAATGAAGCCACACTGCGCCCATTAATTCCACCTTCGCCCTCATGACTTGGGCTTTTCATCTGCTCCTCACTTTGGAAATCAGAAGCCGAACCAGGGCAGTAATAGCAAGAAACCGCAGAGGGGGCGGCGCGCCGGCAGCCAGGTCCTCGGTGCCATGGACATGTCGGAGTCATTTATTCCTCGGGAGCCTTTAGTCTTCTCGGATCCCTCTGTCTGATGGAGATGAGGGGCCCCGGAGAGGACCCCATGTGAAGAAGTCAGTGGACGGCACCAGTATTGGACGCTTGGCTGGCTGATCTGCTCCGTGACTTACATAAGATGACATCATCACATGGGAAGGGTGACATCACTGATCTCACCGGAAACAAGCAGTCCAGTGACATCATAAAGATAGATCCCGCAGTGATGTCACCTGCCAGTATAATACATCTGAGGCTGGCCTAAGCAATCTGAGCAAGGGAAGCGGTGTAGAACAGGCAGTCACACCAAGGCCCTGATGTCTGAGGGGGTCCTCAGCCCCTCCAACATAAAAGTCCATAGTGGTCCCACCCGCCCAGGAGGAGCCGGGTCACTTAGTACTCAGGGGTGGGGCTCACTTCTGACTGACGGAGCCATTCATCAGGTGCTGCTGCACCAACGATTTCTGGGTCTTCAGAACCATCTTAGCAAACTTGTTAGCCCTCCTGACATGTCTGTCTTTGGTGTAGAATAAAGACTCTATAAAATCTTATTTTTTGCATTTTTTTTAGGGAAATGGTAACTCCCAGTTGTCAGTTTATTTCTACCTTTTTCTACAACAAATAGCAGAAACGGTACAAAGAAGAGTCCTAAGGAAAGTGAAGAAATAAATGGACCTGAGAGGAAGAGCGTCCCAGTCGGAAGCATTTACTATCCACCAATGTGTGATAATGGCTAGTTCCAAATGCTGGGAGACCCCCATTCATTCATAGACTTTAATGAAGCGGTTGTCGAGCGAGTGGTCTTTTCAGAGGGTGGTCATGAGCTCTGGTGATTGGTCAGTCCCTCACCGATCGAGCACTTGTCACAGAGGATAGCCGCTAGATGCGTCTGGCTAGGATAGCCCTTCACGTCCAGCCGTCGTTCACAGACCTCTGTATTCTTGTAGTCTGTGCTAGCCTGGCACCTGGTGCCCACCACTCTCAGTGCACGCTCCTGTGCCATCCACTCGCAGGGGATAACCACAACACTGACATGCCAGCCGGGGCCGGAGCTATTTTTAATGGGTTGACCATCCCTGTGTTCCTTCTTCTAATGTTTTAAAACAGCATTCCTGGCATATCACACTCACGCCCATTGTGCTCCCAGCTGGGAATGGGCCAAAATAAGCCTTGGTCAGCGGCTGGAGCTCACTCACTCCACCAAAACACAACACTGTGACGCAAGGTGGGGAAATTAACCCACTCACTGCTGCACTAGATTATGGGGGATGACAGCGGCTGCCCGAGTGTCTGGCAGCAGAAACGACTGAGAACCGGCGCAATTATACCTCTACTACCTCCAACCCCCGACCAAGCCCAGAGAGCACCAAGACAAACTATACGCTTGGGACCTTTAAGGATTATTATTAGAAAACTTCTCAATCAGCAATTCCCTAATACAGGGTCACAGATAAAGCAGCTTGTTTGCAAGCAGGAGCATGCATAGCATTAGCTAGCCTGGGTGCGTGGGGCTAAACTGCTTGTATTTCGCTTTGTAGGGTCTGGACGCCGATTACGGCAGCCTGTATTCTGCTGGAGAAAACTGGAAAAAATGAAATTCCAGTAGCCAAGTGGGGTTGTTGGACTTTAAGAGATTGGAGAATTCCTAGTATTATCCCTGACTTATAGAATGTAGTAACACTGGTTACCGAGACGATGACAATATCCTGGCCGTCATTATCCTCATGGCAGCTTCTCATGGTCTTTCTACATATTTTAGGACTATCCTCACCACAGGTGACCCTTTACGTTAATACTCACATTTCTTCCACCGTTTCGTTTCCTTTGGCCCCAGTGCTGCGCTCCCATCTACCTCTGGTCAATCACTTACCCGCTGTATCTCCCGACGCAGCTCTTCTCTGCTGTGTCACTCTCGGGGCCCAGCTCCCTACAGTCTGGGGTTCCGGCTGCAGAGACTCCCCAGATCCGTCGAAAATTGTTTATCCGGCGGTCGGAGACAACGGACATAGTAACGTTTTTTTGTATCCATCAAAAAAACGGAGAGCGATGGATCCGTCGCCGTCTGTCGTTTGCTAGAATGGAAGCCTTTGGTGCCAAATCCATCAAATGATGGAATCTGGTGATGGATTCTGTTTTTTTTTAACTGAGCATGCTCCGATTTTTTAGGATCCAATTAGCTGGATCAGCTAGTCGGATCCGGTGAAAAAACGGATCCATCGCGTCAGTCTTTCACAATCTGCGACGGATGCGTTGTTTTTTTTTTGCAAAATTCGATGGATTGTGACTGATGGCAAAAAACTGATGTACTAGGCGAAACCCTGACACTAAATCCCGCAGGTTAGGAGAGATCATTCTCTATCAAGTGGGGAAGTGACCTGATGAAGAAGTCATGTAGAACCTTGAAACGCGTAGACTTTTTAAAACCTGTAATATTTAACTTTTGGGATTTTACCTCTGCCTTGAGTGTTATCAGCAGTGCAAGTGAAATACACCACCGGCTTTCACTTCTATTTTTCTGGTCTTTTTCTGATCTGTTACTTGCGGCAGCTGTATATATATATATATACACACACATATACCGGTGTCATGTTGCTAGCTTGCAGCCATGCCGGGTGAGTGGTTCCACATCTCTTATTTATCTGCACCATCGGATGAGACCCCATTGCGCTTCTTGTCTCCTAGTTTTCTCTCCAATGAATAAATGGTATCAAAACATCAGGCATTTCCCCCCTCCTATAACTAAAGTGCCGAACACAATGTGATTTTTGGAAATGAATTTGTCTTTGAATCGCATTTACGGATGTAACAGAGCTAAAAGTGTCAATTAACTTCTTGGGTCCGCATGAATAAAAACTCGCTGCCAAAATCACAATGACAAACTCAGCTCTGCTACATCAGATAAATATAAATGTACGAGTTGTAGAAGACACGAGCCAAGCTCCCCGACATATGATGTATACGACGGATTCCAGGCCACATATAGGTCACGGGCCCAGTCCTGCAGACGCATCTGTATCCAGTTCGCTATTGGCAAAATAAACCATCAGCGGGATCTGCAGAAATTTTGATCTGTTTACCTTTGTCTCCCCTCAAAATGCTTAACAGATTTGACCAAAAATGCCAAATACTTGCGTTGTGCCATGGTGTTATTACAGAGGAGGATGCGAGGAGGACAAATATAGGGTGTGTTTATTACAAGGCAGGAGAACGGCGCAGGCAGGGTGATTACAGGGCTGCTTTATGGGGCTCACGGTGCAGACACCGCACTGACATTCTGTCGCACAGCATCTGCTTTAAGTTCACTGCTTCCTTACGAGGGGAGACAAAAAGGCCCGGCCAGAAACCACGGCGCAGTCCTCCTATCTGAGCTCATGCCACATGTGTCAAGTGTGCGCCACTCCATATATTAACTGCCAAGCGCTACACATAGGATGTGCAATTACACTAATTGGGTAACAGAAAGTTGTGCACAAAAGCAAACATTGATCACACAGAAAATCCTGCGTCCAGGAAGCCGGATCATCCTGCAACAATCACCACAAGTCAGCGGGTTCAGAACCTGCAGAATTATTAACCCTCTGTACAGATAGGTGATATCCTAACTTTTCCTCTAACCGGACCCAAAAAGTTCCTCCTAGGGGACCACACTGCCCAACCCTTCAGGGTGTGCAAAATGTTATGGCTCACCTGGAGAGGTATATATAGAGGTGTATATATAGGCAAGATCCAACAAAAAGAGTTATCGAATGGAAAGCTCTAAGACGTGCCAAAGGGGTTCGGGCACCCAAAACATTAGTGTGACCAGTCCTGTTATAACGTCTATGTAGAGTTTACTAATACATGTGTGTAATCAGCACAATATGGGATGTGATGGCATGGACCAGCACCGGCACAATATGGGATGTGATGGCATGGACCAGCACCGGCACAATATGGGATGTGATGGCATGGACCAGCACCGGCACAATATGGGATGTGATGGCATGGACCAGCATCAGCACAATATGGGATGTGATGGCATGGACCAGCACCGGCACAATATGGGATGTGATGGCATGGACCAGCACCGGCACAATATGGGATGTGATAGCATGGACCAGCATCAGCACAATATGGGATGTGATAGCATGGACCAGCATCAGCACAATATGGGATGTGATGGCATGGACCAGCATCAGCACAATATGGGATGTGATGGCATGGACCAGCATCAGCACAATATGGGATGTGATGGCATGGACCAGCACAATATGGGATGTGATGGCATGGACCAGCTCAGGCACAATATGGGATGTGATAGCATGGACCAGCATCAGCACAATATGGGATGTGATGGCATGGACCAGCATCAGCACAATATGGGATGTGATGGCATGGACCAGCATCAGCACAATATGGGATGTGATGGCATGGACCAGCACAATATGGGATGTGATGGCATGGACCAGCTCAGGCACAATATGGGATGTGATGGCATGGACCAGCACCGGCACAATATGGGATGTGATGGCATGGACCAGCACCGGCACAATATGGGATGTGATGGCATGGACCAGCACCGGCACAATATGGGATGTGATAGCATTGACCAGCACCGGCACAATATGGGATGTGATGGCATGGACCAGCACCGGCACAATATGGGATGTGATGGCATGGACCAGCACCGGCACAATATGGGATGTGATGGCATGGACCAGCACCGGCACAATATGGGATGTGATGGCATGGACCAGCACCGGCACAATATGGGATGTGATGGCATTGACCAGCACCGGCACAATATGGGATGTGATAGCATGGACCAGCAGCGGCACAATATGGGATGTGATGGCATGGACCAGCACTGGCACAATATGGGATGTGATGGCACTGACCAGCACCGGCACAATATGGGATGTGATGGCATGGACCAGCACCGGCACAATATGGGATGTGATAGCATGGACCAGCACCGGCACAATATGGGATGTGATGGCATGGACCAGCACCGGCACAATATGGGATGTGATGGCATGGACCAGCACCGGCACAATATGGGATGTGATGGCATTGACCAGCACCGGCACAATATGGGATGTGATAGCATGGACCAGCAGCGGCACAATATGGGATGTGATGGCATGGACCAGCACCGGCACAATATGGGATGTGATGGCATTGACCAGCACCGGCACAATATGGGATGTGATAGCATGGACCAGCACCGACACAATATGGGATGTGATGGCATGGACCAGCACTGGCACAATATGGGATGTGATGGCATGGACCAGCACCGGCACAATATGGGATGTGATGGCATGGACCAGCAGCGGCACAATATGGGATGTGATGGCATTGACCAGCACAATGATGAATGTGGTGACATGGATCAGCACCAGCACAATATGGGATGTGATAGCATGGACCGGCACAATGATGAATGTGGTGACATGGATCAGCACCAGCACAATATGGGATGTGATAGCATGGACCAGCACCGGCACAATATGGGATGTGATGGCATTGACCAGCACAATGATGAATGTGGTGACATGGATCAGCACCAGCACAATATGGGATGTGATAGCATGGACCGGCACAATGATGAATGTGGTGACATGGATCAGCACCAGCACAATATGGGATGTGATAGCATGGACCGGCACAATGATGAATGCGGTGACATGGATCAGCACCAGCACAATATGGGATGTGATAGCATGGACCGGCACAATGATGAATGTGGTGACATGGATCAGCACCAGCACAATATGGGATGTGATAGCATGGACCAGCACCGGCACAATATGGGATGTGATGGTATGGACCAGCACCGGCACAATATGGGATGTGATGGCATGGACCAGCAGCGGCACAATATGGGATATGATGGCATGGACCAGCAGCGACACAATATGGGATGTGATGGCATGGACCAGCAGCGACACAATATGGGATGTGATGGCATGGACCAGCAGCGGCACAATATGGGATGTGATGGCATGGACCAGCACCGGCACAATATGGGATGTGATGGCATGGACCAGCAGCGGCACAATATGGGATGTGATGGCATGGACCAGCAGCGGCACAATATGGGATGTGATGGCATGGACCAGCAGCGGCACAATATGGGATGTGATGGCATGGACCAGCACAATGATGAATGTGGTGACATGGATCAGCACCAGCACAATATGGGATGTGATAGCATGGACCGGCACAATGATGAATGTGGTGACATGGATCATCACCAGCACAATATGGAATGCGGTGACATGAACCAGCATCAGCACAATGTGGGACAAGGTGGCATGGACCAGCATCAGCACAATGTGGAATGTGGTGGCAACAACCAGAACCAGCGCAATGTGAGACATGGTGGCATGGACCAGCACAATATAGCATGTGATGATATGGACCAACACCATTACAATGTGGAATGTGACGACATAGACCAGGATCAGAACAATGTGGGATTTGATAGCATGGAACAGCACAATGATGAATGTGGTGACATGGATCAGCACCAGCATAATATGGGATGTGATGTAATTGACCGGCATCAGCACAATGTGGCGGCAACTACCAGAACCAGCGCAATGTGGGATATGGTGGCATGGACCAGCTCAAAATGGGATGTGATGGCGTGGACCAGCACCATTACAATGTGGAATATGACAACATGGACCAGAACAATGTGGGGATGGCATGGACCAGCATAAGCATATTTTGGGATGTGATAGCATGGGCCAATATCAATATGTTGTGGGGTGTGATGGCATCGACCAACATCAGTGGGACCATATTATCATTCCTGCTCCACGTAGGCCGCTAGAACTCGGGAGGTTGAATTTAAAATGAATTCCGCTAGCCATATGTCTATGATCTTTTACTGACATTTTTGGGAAGGTTGGTGCCTTTTTTTAGGCTGTTTGGATTAAGAAAGCATGGAAAACATTGCCACAGCATAATCAGTATAAAATGCCATAAAACATTGAAGCATGAAACAAACAGGATCAACCATGCATTTGATTAGACAATGACCACAAGACAAAACATGAAATTGCTTGTGCCGGAGATGCCACCAGATATCTCCTCCACATCTTCATTATCTGGTCACTTACAATCTCATGTTTACCAGAAATGAGCACTGGATACATTGTTTTCATCGGTGTCATTGACGGTCGCCCCTGAAAACTCGAAGAGCTTCTAGAAGCCTTTTACCGTATCTCCTTGTTCTACGGCATTGGGACTATTAGTTGTTGCCGGGGAAATGTATCTCTATCATAAATACATTGTATCACGTCAGGACTTCATTGACTTCACGGACTGTACTGTGGACTGCAGACTTCGGCCGCTCATTGCTGTCGGTCTAATGGTGGATTATACCCAGAAGATTTAACACTAGAAAAAATTTAGATGAGCTGAACTTCAATTGGACAATTTGTAAGCACCCAAAATATATCCAAAAAGAGACAAAGTTTCCCAAAGGTGCAAATTGTGGTGTAGGCATAGATGAAGATCAGTGTAATGAGTGGCTGAAAACTATTTATAACATATTGATACAAGTTCAAGGAGAAATCTTGGAATTTTAAGGGCAAAACTTCCTTAATTAAGAAATTGCAAAGTGACACAGCACAGGAAGAGATTGTTTGTGTCGGCCGTGACAAGCCCAAGACTGTACATAGAACAGGTCCACCGATACTGGAAATGAGTAAGATGGAGAAACACGATGACTGGAGGAAAGAAGGACAAGGACTCACCGCTAAGTCACTGTGATTCAAAGACAAATCACCTCTCTAACCTCAGGTGGCCACAAACAGATCTAAGAACAAGACGACCTTTGCCTTGTTTGCTTTCCATGCAATAACTTCAAACTGTGATTCCAAGGAGTCACATGTTGACCTTATCCCTAATGGTAAGCGACGACCGCTCCCGCTAAACCATAATTGCATCACGGCATGTTCCAAGGTTCCAGAAGATGGTTCAGGCAATAAGGGGGGAACCTTTACAGGGGATGTGGGTCGTGTGGACGAAAACTCCCTTGTTTACAAGAACAGATGATTCCAAAGAAGCCAAAGATGTAAATACTGTAATTGACATGACGTCATGGTTGAAACTGGGCCGATAGACCAGAAAAAGGAAAACTGCAATAAGGTGCCAAGGAACAATGTGTACTGTCTTGTACATAAGAGGCAGTACTACAGTAATTATATTCTTGTACATAGGGGCAGTATTATAGTAGTTATATTCTTGTATATAGAGGCAGTATTATAGTAGTTATATTCTTGTACATAGGGGCAGTATTATAGTAGTTATATTCCTGTATATAGGAGCAGTATTATAGTAGTTATATTCTTGTACATAGTAGCAGTATTATAGTAGTTATATTCTTGTACATAGGGGCAGTATTATAGTAGTTATAGTCTTGTATATAGAGGCAGTATTATAGTAGTTATATTCTTGTACATAGGGGCAGTATTATAGTAGTTATATTCTTGTACATAGGAGCAATATTATAGTAGTTATATTCTTGTACATAGGGGGCAGTATTATAGTAGTTATATTCTTGTACATAGGGGCAGTATTATAGTAGTTATATTCTTGTACATAGGAGCAATATTATAGTAGTTATATTCTTGTACATAGGGGGCAGTATTATAGTAGTTATATTCTTGTACATAGGGGCAGTATTATAGTAGTTATATTCTTGTACATAGGAGCAATATTATAGTAGTTATATTCTTGTACATAGGGGGCAGTATTATAGTAGTTATATTCTTGTATATAGAGGCAGTATTATAGTAGTTATATTCTTGTACATAGGGGCAGTATTATAGTAGATATATTCTTGTACATAGGGGGCAGTATTATAGTAGTAATATTCTTGTACATAGGAGTAGTATTATAGTAGTTATATTCTTGTACATAGGAGCAGTATTATAGTAGCTATATTCTTGAACATAGGGAGCAGTATTATAGTAGTTATATTCTTGTACATAGGAGCAGTATTATAGTAGTTATATTCTTGTACATAGGGAGCAGTATTATAGTAGTTATATTCTTGTACATAGGGGGCAGTATTATAGTAGCTATATTCTTGTACATAGCAGTATTATAGTAGTTATATTCTTGTACATAGGAGCAGTATTATAGTAGTTATATTCTTGTACATAGGGGCAGTATTATAGTAGTTATATTCTTGTACATAGGGGGCAGTATTATAGTAGCTATATTCTTGTACATAGCAGTATTATAGTAGTTATATTCTTGTACATAGGAGCAGTATTATAGTAGTTATATTCTTGTACATAAGGGCAGTATTATAGTAGTTATATTCTTGTACATAGCAGTATTATAGTAGTTATATTCTTGTACATAGGAGCAGTATTATAGTAGTTATATTCTTGTACACAGGAGCAGTATTATAGTAGTTATATTCTTGTACATAGGGGCAGTATTATAGTAGTTATATTCTTGTACATAGGAGCAGTATTATAGTAGTTATATTCTTGTACATAGGGGCAGTATTATAGTAGCTATATTCTTGTACATAGCAGTATTATAGTAGTTATATTCTTGTACACAGGAGCAGTATTATAGTAGTTATATTCTTGTACATAGGGGCAGTATTATAGTAGTTATATTCTTGTACATAGGAGCGGTATTATAGTAGTTATATTCTTGTACATAGTAGCAGTATTATAGTAGTTATATTCGTGTACATAGGGGCAGTATTATAGTAGTTATATTCTTGTACATAGGAGCAGTATTATAGTAGTTATATTCTTGTACATACGAGCAGTATTATAGTAGTTATATTCTTGTACATAGGGGCAGTATTATAGTAGTTATATTCGTGTACATAGTAGCAGTATTATAGTTGTTATATTCTTGTACATAGGGGCAGTATTATAGTAGTTATATTCTTGTACATAGGAGCAGTATTATAGTAGTTATATTCTTGTACATAGGGGCAGTATTATAGTAGTTATATTCTTGTACATAGGAGCAGTATTATAGTAGTTATATTCTTGTACATAGGAGCAGTATTATAGTAGTTATATTCTTGTACATAGGAGCAGTATTATAGTAGTTATATTCTTGTACATAGGGAGCAGTATTATAGTAGTTATATTCTTGTACATAGGAGCAGTATTATAGTAGTTATATTCTTGTATATAGAGAGCAGTATTATAGTAGTTATATTCTTGTACACAGGAGTATTATACTAGTTATATTCTTGTACATAGGAGTATTATACTAGTTATATTCTTGTACACAGGAGTATTATAGTAGTTATATTCTTGTACATAGGAGTAGTATTATAGTAGCTATATTCTCCTAAATAGAGAGCAGCAGTATAATAGGTATACTACTGCACTATATAAACTACGGTATTTATCAATCAATTTGATATACGCAATGTCCATTTTGGCTGAGATAAATGTCCTAATACTCTGGATCAGTGATATTTTTTATTGTTTATTTTACACCACAAGTTGTCCATACAATTGACTACTGCGGTCTCGTAATGTACTGTCAGAACAGGATTTATGATTGAGTCTCCAGCTGACTCCATTTTCACTACCTCGAGCCAATTCAAGCAGTAATAAGAGTCAGTTCCTCCAGTAGAGCAGAGGACACCGGAGGATCATCCTTTCATCCTTTCTCTTGAGCTTCTGCTTGAACCCCCTCCATCTCTCTACACTTCCAATGACTGGGTAGAGGCCGGGTTGGTGGTGACACAAGGTCCCCTCTGCCTCGGATTCACTTAGTACGAGCGTTTCCTGCCTCTCTAAGAATACACGCAGTTATTTTTTGCCTAGAACACAATGCCGGTTGCCAACCCGTCTCCTCCCAGGTCAGTCGGCCTCACTCCGGGCATATTAAACAAACAATGAGCGAGAAGGTCCGATACATTTCAGCTCATCGGAGAATTGTGCTGGGGAGGACCCCCACCTAAAAGGAAGAGCAATGTCTTATAAACGGGCCAACCTCGGAAGCTTTCCACGTCCCATCGTTCAGAGCTTTAGAGTTGAGATGAAGGACAGTGTTGGGGCCATTGGGTTATCTGCCATAAATAACGGAGTTTGGAGAAAGCATCTCACTTCCAACAATGCAAGCCGGCATCCGCTGCCACTAAAAACAAGGCGAGCGCGCAAGTCCCCTACAAATTTATGAAGTACATGGTTAAAGGGACCCAATCTGGCACACTTAATAGATAAATGGACTGAGTCTGGGAAGGGCCGAGCATCTATGTGTAAGGAGACCTCATAATGTCACGGTAGAAAAAGATCAGGCATATTGGATTTTAATATGTCCAATCCTTTTGTTCTTGGGGAAAATATATCACCGCTAGTTGAGATTGTCAGTGGGAATTCTAATTGTTCTTGTGTCTTTATTCAGTCCTGTCATAATCTGGATCACCAGGCGGTGCATTAATGGAATATTAGGCTACTTATACACTTGCCGTGTTTTTTACGGTCCGTTATTGCGGGCCGTATCGCTGCAATTTTCATGGCCTGCCGCAACAAAGGACCGTAAAATACTTGCGGATCGCCGTTTTTCAGGTTTCCAATATTATGGAAATAGTATTGGAAAAAAAAACGGCGTTCCGCAAAACCAGAAGTCACTGTGCACCGCAAAAACAAACTTCCGTTGTTTTTGCAGCCCCATTGATTTTCAATGGGGGCCGTGTCTGTAAGCCGTGATAAAGATCGAGCAGGTTCAATCTTTTTTTCACAGCCATACGGCGCACCATGAAATTCTTGCGGCCCCATAGAAATCTATTCGGGCCGCAAAAAACAACGGCAAGTGTAAAAGAAGCCTTAGGGTACCGTCACACAGTGCAATTTTCATCGCTACGACGGTACGATCCGTGACGCTCCAGCGTCGTAACAATATCGCTCCAGCGTCGTAGACTGCTGTCACACTTTGCAATCTACGACGCTGGAGCGATAATTTCATGACGTATGTCCGATGTAGAAGCCGTTGGTTACTATGCGCACATCGTATACAATATATGTTACACCATGCAATCATGCCGCCACAGCGGGACACTAGACGACGAAAGAAAGTTTCAAACGATCTGCTACGACGTACGATTCTCAGCGGGGTCCCTGATCGCAGGAACGTGTCAGACATTGCGATCTCGTAACTATATCGCTCGAACGTCACGAATCGTGCCGTCGTAGCGATCAAAATTGCACTGTGTGACGGTACCCTTAGTGTGTATTGAAAAGGTAAACATTGAAACAAAAGAATAGAATTTGCAACAATGTATCAGGAGATGCCAATTCTAGGCTTGTGGATAGAGATGATGGACACGGTATAAGGCAGGTCTGGTGTTGGTCGTGTAACAGGCAGAACATGATGCCGATCGCCACAATGGGTTTAGAATCGTTTCATTGTGTTGTCACTTTGACCACTTACCCTGGTGGAGTAACCACAGCCCTGTCATTGTATCCATCCCATTATCACAGGGAAACAGCAGCCAAATAAGCACAAGCGCAGGGACGCCCGGCACAGGGATGACAGAACTGCACGGACGCTGCAGCCGCAGAACTACACTTGTTTTGGCTACACGGCTGCGGATGGGGGGGGGTATTGATATATAAAGGCGATTGCGCTAATATAACTATATAATGACGGGATCACTGACCGGATATTTCAAGTACATTTGTCTCAATCCCATATTTTCCCCAGTCAATAGAAGCCCTTCAGTCATCAGTTTCTGACAAATTCTATTCAGTCCTTTCTTAGATATTGCTTTGTTTTGGAGAAAGCCGGATTACAAACTAATCTGCCTAATATTACAGGAGGGACAAAAGCTAGAAAGATTCAGAAACCTGGGAAAGATGGGAGATGCAAATAGGAAAACTCAGAAGCTTATGCTGCCTCACTCTCCGAGAACTTCTGCGAGACTTCTCGAAAAAGGGAGAACCAGACCTGCCCAATATAGAGACTCTTAGACCAGCCACTTCACATAGGGTACAGGCCAGACCCCACTCACTGTTTACAGTTCCCCAAACCAGGCCCCTTCCCGGTATACAGACCTCAGAACAAATGCTCAGTTACCCGTTCATGACTTTCATTCCCTTCTCTCCTTAAAAATGAAGCACAAAAATGGCAAAAAGTGAGTAGTGGAACTAATGGGATTTGATCTGGTGGGCTGACAACGTGAGGGTCTGGTCAACGGTCTAAAGAAAAAAGGGGTCTGGTCTTGGGTTAATATACAGGAAAAGATGGGTCTAGTCTATGTTCTGTGTAAAAAAAAAAAAAAAGTATTGTCCAGGCTCTAAATACAGGTTCATTGGATGTCTACGGATTGAAAATAATGCCGAGTCTGGTCTTGGGGTCTTGTTTGCAAAAAGGGGTCTGGTTTGGGGTCTGAAAACAGCAGGGTCTGGTCTTTGGTCTGTATACAGGAAATCACTGGTCTGGGGTCTGAATACAATAGGAAAGCTATCTGTGCATAAAGGGGTCTGGTCTAGGATCTCTATACAGAGGGAGCTGTGTGTAGGGTGTGACCTGCATATAGTGAGGGGTCTGGTGTTTGTAAACAGAAGGGGCCTGGTATGGCCTCTATATACAGACTGGATCTGGACTTGGATCGGTATACAAAAGGTTTTCTGGTTTATGGTAGGAATTTATTCAAGAGTGTACTGAAGGGGTTAAAAGTAGTATTTGATACTAAAACGCCATCGTTTTGGGATGTATCCAAGATAGGTGAGGAATAGGAGAAAAGTTTTCATGGTGCACGTTGCACCTCACTTTTAGTTCCCATTTTAGGAATCTTCCTTCTCATAGGAGAATCCGACAGGCAGCAACCTCAGCCTGGAATTGCGTTTAGGTGTACTGTCCCTTTAAGGCGTCATATTCTCCAGCTGTAAACAATAATACTAAGATTCTGACTGTGATACATAATATAGACTGCTGCAGCCCAATGACAGATACGGGCACATAACGTGGGGGTTCTAAATCCGTCCCCGGCCGGAGCCGATGAGGGCGGTCACGGCGGCATTAATAAAGGGTCTGTGCTGCCGCCACTGTTTACTGTGATGCTGTTTTTAACTCTCCGAGGTTTCTTCTTTTTCCAGGATGGCAAACACTGAATGTTCTCTTTCTAGATTTTACTCTCTGGGCCTGAAGCTGCACTGAGACTGGACAGCAGAGTGGCCCCTACGTCCCTAGCGCTGCTGCAAGCTGGGGCCCCGAATATCCATACTCTGGAGGTCTGAACCTAAAGTAATGAGTAGCCAGTTCACATTCTTTTCCCTAATTTACCCCCCCCCCCCCACATATGTTCCTCTTTACCCCCAATAGTCCCCTAAAGAAGCAGTCTTCCACATAAAGTCACAAAGTTTTATTTCTTCATGGAGCTTTTTAGTACTCAGACCGTCACACCCTCTAGACAGAATCAGTCTCCTTCCCCATCTGGCAGCTGAATATATGGTCTCTCCTTACTTTTCCTGCAGAATGAATCTTTCCCGTAAAGTGAACTCTCAGTATTATTTCTTAATTTAGCTTTACAGTGCTCAGAACTCCACATCCTCTGGACAGAATCAATCTCCTAGCCCCTCTGGCAGCTGTCAATGTAGTTTTTCCTTACTTCCTTCTTGCATAAGGAGTGTTTCAGCCATACCACTATGCTACTGCAGATAAATATACAAAAAGCTATTGCCACTGGCTGCCCTGCAGGGCACAGACGATCATAATCAGAGCCTGGGCTATGGGGAGAGTGGATAATAAGTCTGTGTGTCCGGAAGCGATCTGCTCATTATGTGACCATGCACATTGCTATACATTCTGAACACCAGGTGGCGCCGTAATAGGCAGCATGTAAATGTCACATGCTCTCCTGCAGATTCCCTCTCTCTGTGTTTGTGACACTGCACCTGGTGGGAGGAGCAAAAGTGAGGAGAGATCTGATTGGCCTATCATCATACCTGGGCGGGGTCAAGCAGGCAGAGAAAGAGATGATGCACTGTCCAAGGACCAAACCCTTAAAGACACAGGGTATACAGCCACTGTGGGGCAGCTCTAGATCTGCAGGGGCCACACTATCACCCTTGTGAATAAATACAGCGGCTTCTATGACCCTCCTATACATAGAAGCCTTCAGCCAGGTGATGGGCGTTGCTCCCGGAAGGCGGTTTTTGTGTGCGGGTAACACTATGGGGTGTGATGGAGACTCGCATGCACATTGTGTACCAAGCAATGAAGTGGCAGCTCGGGCCCGGAGCCGAGGCGTATAAAGAGGTGTGTGTGGCGGAAGCTCGCTGCCTATTCTGGGCCCGTTCCGTGGGTAAACACAGAGGTGACTCACAGCCCAGCGCCTTTTAGGAAAATGTGGGTCGCCGCAAACAAGGCCAAAAGAGGGAAAGTAACAAGGATGTTCCCTGAGTCCCCAGACGGTAAACAGCAGGTGGGGTATTTATTACTGTCCGGTAACGCCACAACCTTCATTACATACGGCCGCGCCAAATCGCGCCAAACCGCTCGCGTACACCAATATCATCACAGACTTTTTTTTTTTAACAAGAGGCCACAGATTATAAATGGTTTCAAATGGACAGAAAAGTACATAATGCACAGCCAAGATTTTCACTTAAAGGGTAACTCCACAATGACACAACATTACCCCCCATTTACTTCATTGGTTTAACCCTGGTTTGCACTTTTAAAACACCAGGACGTGCCATTAGTTTATGATCGGTGGGATGCTGACCTGTCAGAATGAAAGGTCTACATTGGGGTCATAGAGCAGCATCTCCTGACCACTGGGGTTAGGGTACCGTTCACTTAAATGGGGTGTCAAACACAGGATTGTAGAGACCGGACCCCCACCAATCCCATAACGATCGCCTTTCATAGTGACAGTCTAGCACTTTTCTGAGAAGGAAATACTTTTAAAGATATAGAAAACCCCATGCAATCAGCCAAAATTTCAGGCTGGAGTCACACATGGGTTCACAGCGCCCCCGCAGGAAATATCTAGTATTGCACAAGTCATCCAAATGGATAGATGACCCTGTACAACAAGCATTGTCTGACTGTCAAAGTGCGGGTATTTTAGTGACTCTGTCTACACTGAGGCATCTGAATCTTCCAAAATGTCCTCACGCCCTTCTCCTCCACCTATTGTCCTGCTATGATCCGAGTCTCCAGCTCAGCTGCATTGTCTATCCAGAGTCTAGGGTAGTTGTAAAATCCACCATGTTGCCTCCTTTTAGGCGCCCTGTCCCATTTCCTCCTCCATGCTCTACACTGCAGCTCTGCTTAACTCTATGTGTCACCTAAAGAGCTGACGATAATACGCCTACGAGGGACTGCACCCCCCAAAGAGACAGTGACCACTATCAGGACCCCGCCGTACATAAACCGCTGGAGCCCACCTTCATATAAAAGCATAACGCTGCTTGTTTCTTGCTGTACTTGTGAAAGGGGCGAACAGAACTTTCATGATGGACAGAAGTTTTCTAAACTAACAGTAATTTATGTGCCCCCCCCCCTCCCTTCTCTCAATCTATTTCTGTATAACACTTTGCCACATTGTAACAACTGTTTTCTGTCGCCCCGGCCTCGGGGGAGCGTTTCGGCAGACTGTTACATTCACTTTTTGACTCTCTCTAATTTGTTGACTTAGCAGCGTGTCTCCTTCCAGCGACTAATTGACGGCTACTGGGCAGCCAGCGATTCCTCTGAAGGTCGGAGTCCTCGATCCGCCAGCGGCACATACTTTACCCCGGCTCCTTTAACTAATAAAATTTATATACGTTTATATACATACAGACACATACACACCGAGTTTTATTAACAGTTTGCACAGTAGCTTCGGCTTCGCGCCAGGAACCTTTTTTTTTTTTTCTTCGCAATTTTTTTTTTTTTTCACTCCTCGAGAACAACTTTTAAAGTCGTTCCAAAGCCAAAAACATCACTTAGGCCTCTATTAGCTTTTACCTCTCGGCCCCGGCGCGCGGCTAAATATGGATACGTGGCTATTTTAATGGTTTTATGGTTTACATGAATGGCCCGAGCTTCTCCGCCGACGCAAATAAATAGACAGAAGCGTTAACAGAGACGGCACCGAGAAGAAGGATGAAAACGGCCAAACAGATTATCGACGATCACAAAATCTGAAATAGAAGGTTCTTATTTTCCGAGATTAGTCGAAGGTTTGCTCGCGGCGGTGTTTAATTGAGGGCGTCCATTTTTTCTTAACCATAGATTAAGTCTTTGAAGTCGAAAAGGTGGCAGTAAAATCACAGCGGCATCGGGCACATAGGGTCTCACATCCCACTCCGCATCTCGCTGCTCATTTATGCCTTTTAGTCAGCATTTCATAATCCAGAAAATCTGATAATCCGCCACTTGTTTCCACCTCGGAATTTCACATATCCAGACACTGAAGACTGAACAGAATGTATCGTATAGGAGGCAACTGCAATACGATTTTCCATAAGTGTCCAATAATCCAGAATATTTGGTGATCTGTCACCTATAAAAGTACAAAATACTTCCCCATGAATGTCCAATAATCCAGAATATTCAATTATCTTCCAGCACATATCAGGTCCTACTTTCACATGGCAGTCCAATAATCCAGAATATTCAATAATCCAGAACATATCAGGTCCTACTTTCACATGGCTGTCCAATAATCCAGAATATTCAATAATATAGCACATATCTTGTCCTACTTTCACATGGCTGTCCAATAATCCAGAATAATCAATAATCCAGAACATATCAGGTCCTACTTTCACATGGCTGTCCAATAATCCAGAATATTCAATAATATAACACATATCAGGTCCTACTTTCACATGGCAGTCCAATAATCCAGAATATTCAATAATCCAGAACATATCAGGTCCTACTTTCACATGGCTGTCCAATAATCCAGAATATTCAATAATATAGCACATATCAGGTCCTACTTTCACATGGCAGTCCAATAATCCAGAATATTCAATAATATAGCACATATCTTGTCCTACTTTCACATGGCTGTCCAATAATCCAGAATAATCAATAATCTAGCACATACCAGGTCCTACTTTCACATGGCAGTCCAATAATCCAGAAGAATCAATAATCTAACACATCAGGTCCTACTTTCACATGGCAGTCCAATAATCCAGAATAATCAATAATCTAGAACATATCAGGTCCTACTTTCACGTGACTGTCCGATAATCCAAAATATTTGATATTATGGCACCTTTCAAGTCCCAAATACTTCCCCATGAATGTCCAATAATCCAGAATACGCAATTATCTTCTAGCACATATCAGGTCCTACTTTCACATGACAGTCCAATAATCCAAAATATTAATCTAGCACATATCAGGTCCTACTTTCACATGATAGTCCAATAATCCAGAATATTCAATAATCTAGCACATACCAGGTCCTACTTTCACATGACTGTCCGATAATCCAACATTTTTATGGCACCTTTCTTGTCCCAAATACTTTCCCATGAATGCCGATAATCAAAAACATTTCATAATCCAGCACATATCAGATCCCACTTTCCCCCATGTCTGTCCGAAAATCCAGAATAATTAATAATCCACCAAAATACTTTCTTGAGACTGTCCTATAATCCAGAATAATTCATAACACGGCGCCTATAAGGCCCTAAAAGCTTTCCTGTGACTATCTGATAATTCTGAATTTCTCATATTTAAACACCTATCAAATCTTGGGTACTTGTCCATGATGGTCCTATAATCCAGAACATCTCATTCCTGCAAATACCAAATCCAATATAAATTCCCCCAAGAAGGTCCAATAATCTGGCACCTGTCAGGTGCCATTATTTTTCTCACTAATTTAAAATAATCCAAAATATTTGATAATCTGGCATCTACCAAATATCTTCCCACAACTATCCGATAATCGAGAATTGATCAGATTCTACTAATCTAAGCTAATAGAAATACTGTATTTTCTTTTGAGGTGAGAAAATTTTACCCAAATAAAAAATGAAAATCTGATAAAAAAAACCAACATGGAACAAAATGAATCAGATTTCCCTTATACACAAAAAAAAAACCCTGCTGTATGAATAAGGCCTAAGGGTTTTAGGAATTCACACAAACATCACACTGAGTTTTAAACGTGGATTTTTCAGCCAGAAAAAAACAATTGTAGGAAACATGCGATTTTGAAATACCATTTTTTTCATTGTTTTAAACTACTTTTTGACATTTTTTTTCCCATATAGTTTTAATAAGTTTTCAAACATAATATGGGGTTTAGCAATAGGGTACTTTTGGCACTTTTCTGCTGTAAAAATCCTATTTAAAAAAGCATAAAAAACAGCAGTAAAGGGACCATTTGGTCACAATTTACTTGCAGAAAATACAAGAAATAATTGTCATGATGTAATTTGTAAAATAAGTTAAAAAACGCTTATAAAAAAAGGAATTTTCTCAACTTGTTCCAAGCAGATCTGAAGTGTCTATTTTTGTTAATAGTGGATTTTATCACAGAATCCATATCAAACAGAAAACCTGCGTGAACCTACCATAAATTTGGGAAAGTCTGCTTCATACCTTTCTCTGCGCAAATGAAACATAAATTTGTAGCTTTTTTTCTAGAAAGATTTCAAAATCATAAATGGATGAAATATTTGGCGCATGACATTCATGACTTAGGCTGGTTTCACATTTGCGTTTAAAAACGCAGCGTTTTAAACGCAAACGCATTTGGTGAAAAAACGCGTTTAAACGCGTTTAAACACTGCGTTTTTTAGGCGCATGCGTTTTTGCAAGTTTTAACACAAACGCAGCGTTTTGACGCGTTTACATGCGTTTTTTCCTGCATTTGCGTTTTTGAAACGCATGATGAGAAGTGTGTGACAGCTGCCAATCATCAAAATCAACTAGAGAACCCACTATAAACAGAAATACCTAGGGTTAAGGTTAGGATCCCTAGTAACCCTAGGGATCCTAACCCTAACCCAAACTCTAACCCTAACAAAAACTCTAACCATAACACAAACCCTAACCCAAACTCTAACCCAAACTCTAACCCAAACTCTAACCCAAACTCTAACCCAAACTCTAACCCTAACTCTAACCCTAACTCTAACCCTAACTCTAACCCTAACTCTAACCCTAACTCTAACCCTAACTCTAACCCTAACTCTAACCCTAACCCAAACTCTAACCCTAACCCAAACTCTAACCCAAACTCTAACCCTAACCCAAACTCTAACCCTAACCCAAACTCTAACCCTAACCCAAACTCTAACCGTACCCAAACTCTAACCCTAACCCAAACTCTAACCCAAACTCTAACCCTAACCCAAACTCTAACCCAAACTCTAACCCAAACTCTAACCCTAACCCAAACTCTAACCCTAACCCAAACTCTAACCGTACCCAAACTCTAACCCTAACCCAAACTCTAACCCAAACTCTAACCCTAACCCAAACTCTAACCCTAACCCAAACTCTAACCCAAACTCTAACCCAAACTCTAACCCAAACTCTAACCCAAACTCTAACCCAAACTCTAACCCTAACCCAAACTCTAACCCTAACCCAAACTCTAACCGTACCCAAACTCTAACCCTAACCCAAACTCTAACCCAAACTCTAACCCTAACCCAAACTCTAACCCAAACTCTAACCCAAACTCTAACCCTAACCCAAACTCTAACCCTAACCCAAACTCTAACCGTACCCAAACTCTAACTCTAACCCAAACTCTAACCCAAACTCTAACCCTAACCCAAACTCTAACCCTAACCCAAACTCTAACCCAAACTCTAACCCAAACTCTAACCCAAACTCTAACCCAAACTCTAACCCAAACTCTAACCCAAACTCTAACCCTAACCCAAACTCTAACCCTAACCCAAACTCTAACCCTAACCCAAACTCTAACCCTAACCCAAACTCTAACCCTAACCCAAACTCTAACCCTAACCCAAACTCTAACCCTAACCCAAACTCTAACCCTAACCCAAACTCTAACCCTAACCCAAACTCTAACCCTAACCCAAACTCTAACCCTAACCCAAACTCTAACCCTAACCCAAACTCTAACCCTAACCCAAACTCTAACCCTAACCCAAACTCTAACCCTAACCCAAACTCTAACCCTAACCCAAACTCTAACCCTAACCCAAACTCTAACCCTAACCCAAACTCTAACCCTAACCCAAACTCTAACCCTAACCCAAACTCTAACCCTAACCCAAACTCTAACCCTAACCCAAACTCTAACCCTAACCCAAACTCTAACCCTAACCCAAACTCTAACCCTAACCCAAACTCTAACCCTAACCCAAACTCTAACCCTAACCCAAACTCTAACCCTAACCCAAACTCTAACCCTAACCCAAACTCTAACCCTAACCCAAACTCTAACCCTAACCCAAACTCTAACCCTAACCCAAACTCTAACCCTAACCCAAACTCTAACCCTAACCCAAACTCTAACCCAAACTCTAACCCAAACTCTAACCCAAACTCTAACCCAAACTCTAACCCAAACTCTAACCCAAACTCTAACCCAAACTCTAACCCAAACTCTAACCCAAACTCTAACCCAAACTCTAACCCAAACTCTAACCCAAACTCTAACCCAAACTCTAACCCAAACTCTAACCCTAACCCAAACTCTAACCCTAACCCAAACTCTAACCCTAACCCAAACTCTAACCCTAACCCAAACTCTAACCCAAACCCAAACTCTAACCATAACACAAACCCTAACCCAAACTCTAACCCTAACACAAACTCTAACCCAAACTCTAACCCTAACACAAACCCTAACCCTAACACAAACTCTAACCCTAACACAAACCCTAGCCCTAACCGTAGGGATCCTAACCCAAACTCTAACCCTAACCCAAACTCTAACCCTAACACAAACCCTAACCCAAACTCTAACCCAAACTCTAACCATAACACAAACCCTAACCCAAACTCTAACCCTAACACAAACTCTAACCCAAACTCTAGCCCTAACACAAACCCTAACCCAAACTCTAGCCCTAACACAAACCCTAACCCAAACTCTAACCCTAACCCAAACTCTAACCCTAACCCAAACTCTAACCCTAACCCAAACTCTAACCATAATACAAACCCTAACCCAAACTCTAACCCTAACACAAACTCTAACCCAAACTCTAACCCTAACACAAACCCTAACACAAACCCTAGCCCTAACCCTAGGGATCCTAACCCTAACCCAAACTCTAACCCTAACCCAAACTCTAACCCTAACACAAACCCTAACCCAAACTCTAACCCTAACACAAACCCTAACACAAACCCTAACCCTAGCCCTAACCCTAGGGATCCTAACTCTAACCCTAACCCAAACTCTAACCCTAACACAAACCCTAACCCAAACTCTAACCCTAACCCAAACTCTAACCCAAACTCTAACCCTAACCCAAACTCTAACCCTAACCCAAACTCTAACCCTAACCCAAACTCTAACCCTAACCCAAACTCTAACCCTAACCCAAACTCTAACCCTAACCCAAACTCTAACCCTAACCCTAACCCTAACACAAACTCTAACCCTAACACAAACTCTAACCCAAACTCTAACCCTAACCCAAACTCTAACCCTAACCCAAACTCTAACCCTAACCCTAACACAAACTCTAACCCTAACACAAACTCTAACCCTAACACAAACTCTAACCCTAACACAAACTCTAACCCTAACACAAACTCTAACCCTAACACAAACTCTAACCCTAACACAAACTCTAACCCTAACACAAACTCTAACCCTAACACAAACCCTAGGGATCCTAACCCAAACTCTAACCCAAACTCTAACCCTAAACCAAACTCTAACCCTAACACAAACCCTAACCCAAACTCTAACCCTAACACAAACCCTAACCCAAACTCTAACCCTAGCCCTAACCTTAGGGATCCTAACCCTAACCCAAAGGGTTAGGATCCTTAGGGTTAGAGTTGGGGGGTGGCTTATCAGTGTGTATTCTTGTGTTTTTCTATAAAAACACATGCGTTTACATAGACATCAATACGTTTTTTGGCCGCAAAAAAACGCATGCGGTTTTTTGGCCGCAAAAAACGCAGCTAGAAATTACTACATGTTTCATTTCTGCAACACAACGCATGCAGAGAAAAAACGCAGGCGTCGTCAAAACGCGTGCAAAAAAACGCATGCGTTTTTAATGTTAAGTATAGGAAAAAAAACGCATGCGTTTTTTTGCGCAAAAACGCAAATGTGAAACCAGCCTTAAATGCGCAATTTGAAGCAGAATTCAAAATCCTGCGTACAGATCATCAAGAGAGAAATTTATGTATATGAGACAAGTGATATCCAAAAACATCACAACAACGCTGTACAAAAATATGAAAAAATCCAAAGAGAGAGAAATCACATGTAAAAGAAGAACATAAATGGTGGCAGAAAGGTTACATTGTAGTCCACACGCCGCCCCCATGCGCGATACGTTGGGCGGCAGCCAGCTCCGTGTGTGGTTGACAATGTTGTGAGACCTTAATGATCTCCCCACAACACAAACAATTAGACGCTGCTTCTAACGCCTCGAGATGAGAGATAAAAAAGAATTAGGAGCTAGGAATAATATGAACGGCGGCCGAGACCAAAGGGGCAAGCTTCGATTCACACAGTTCAAAAATAACAAGTGACGTCGCCGTCAACAACAAACCTACGCGCGGCCTCTTTAATGCCCAGGTGATCTGGGGACGGAATAGTAATTTTGCTAGGGCTAATTAACATTTTGCCGGCTGTTAATGTTGGTGCGGCAGCTATGAAGTTTTTTTTTATTTGTTTACTTTCCAAACAAAGTGTTTAATTAGTGCCCACACACAGGCCCCGATCCGAGCGGCACAATATTCTCATACCTGCACCGTACCCGTCTGCTGATCGGCTGCTCCAGCGTTCACCACAAAACGGAGGTTTCTTATACTCCAGTGTGTGCAAAGAAAGATTCATCAAAGTACAGAAAGTGATACAATTCATCAAAACACTTTCCGTATCAATTCCTCATAGTTTTCAAGATCACTGGATCACTGCTTGTTGTGCTGGTCACATGGACGTATGAATGGCTTGTTACAAAGTATCAGAGTTCTGCCAGGTAACGAGACCAACACCTGCGTCATCACATCATCCAGACAGAGGATTATTACTGGAGAAAGGCTGATGAAAGTGCAATTCCCCAAATGTATGATTACCATGGATCACAAGAACGCACATAGTGACTAGACCAGCAGAATAGTGAGCGCAGCTCTGGGGTATAATACAGGGTATAATACAGGATGTAACTCAGGATCAGTAATGTAATGTATGTACACAGTGACTGCACCAGCAGAATAGTGAGTGCAGCTCTGGAGGATAATACAGGATGTAACTCAGGATCAGTAATGTAATGTATGTACACAGTGACTGCACCAGCAGAATAGTGAGTGCAGCTCTGGAGTATAATACAGGATGTAACTCAGGATCAGTAATGTAATGTATGTACACAGTGACTGCACCAGCAGAATAGTGAGTGCAGCTCTGGAGTATAATACAGGATGTAACTCAGGATCAGTAATGTATGTACACGGTGACTGCACCAGCAGAATAGTGAGTGCAGCTCTGGAGTATAATACAGGATGTAACTCAGGATCAGTAATGTAATGTATGTACACAGTGACTGCACCAGCAGAATAGTGAGTGCAGCTCTGGGGTATAATACAGGATGTAACTCAGGATCAGTAATGTATGTACACAGTGACTGCACCAGCAGAATAGTGAGCGCAGCTCTGGGGTATAATACAGGATGTAACTCAGGATCAGTAATGTATGTACACAGTGACTGCACCAGCAGAATAGTGAGTGCAGCTCTGGAGTATAATACAGGATGTAACTCAGGATCAGTAATGTATGCACACAGTGACTGCACCAGCAGAATAGTGAGTGCAGCTCTGGAGTATAATACAGGATGTAACTCAGGATCAGTAATGTAATGTATGTACACAGTGACTGCACCAGCAGAATAGTGAGTGCAGCTCTGGGGTATACCGTACAGGATGTAACTCAGGATCAGTAATGTAATGTATGTACACAGTGACTGCACCAGCAGAATAGTGAGTGCAGCTCTGGAGTATAATACAGGATGTAACTCAGGATCAGTAATGTATGTACACAGTGACTGCACCAGCAGAATAGTGAGTGCAGCTCTGGAGTATAATACAGGATGTAACTCAGGATCAGTAATGTATGCACACAGTGACTGCACCAGCAGAATAGTGAGTGCAGCTCTGGAGTATAATACAGGATGTAACTCAGGATCAGTAATGTAATGTATGTACACAGTGTCTGCACCAGCAGAATAGTGAGTGCAGCTCTGGGGTATAATACAGGATGTAACTCAGGATCAGTAATGTAATGTATGTACACAGTGACTGCACCAGCAGAATAGTGAGTGCAGCTCTGGAGTATAATACAGGATGTAACTCAGGATTAGTAATGTAATGTATGTACACAGTGACTGCACCAGCAGAATAGTGAGTGCAGCTCTGGAGTATAATACAGGAAGTAACTCAGGATCAGTAATGTACTGTATGTACACAGTGACTGCACCAGCAGAATAGTGAGTGCAGCTCTGGGGTATACCGTACAGGATGTAACTCAGGATCAGTAATGTAATGTATGTACACAGTGACTGCACCAGCAGAATAGTGAGTGCAGCTCTGGGGTATAATACAGGATGTAACTCAGGATCAGTAATGTAATGTATGTACACAGTGACTGCACCAGCAGAATAGTGAGTGCAGCTCTGGGGTATAATACAGGATGTAACTCAGGATCAGTAATGTAATGTATGTACACAGTGACTGCACCAGCAGAATAGTGACTGCAGCTCTGGAGTATAATACAGGATGTAACTCAGGATCAGTAATGTAATGTATGTTCACAGTGACTGCACCGGCAGAATAGTGAGTGCAGCTCTGCAGTATAATACAGGAGGTAACTCAGGATCAGTAATGTAATGTGTGTACACAGTGACTGCACCAGCAGAATAGTAAGTGCAGCTCTGGAGTATAATACAGGATGTAACTCAGGATCAGTAATGTATGTACACAGTGACTGCACCAGCAGAATAGTGAGTGCAGCTCTGGGGTATAATACAGGATGTAACTCGGGATCAGTAATGTAATGTATGCACATAGTGACTAGACCAGCAGAATAGTGAGTGCAGCTCTGGGGTATAATACAGGATGTAACTCAGGATCAGTAATGTAATGTATGTACACAGTGACTGCACCAGCAGAATAGTGAGTGCAGCTCTGGGGTATAATACAGGATGTAACTCAGGATCAGTAATGTAATATATGTACACAGTGACTTCACCAGCAGAATAGCGAGTGCAGCTCTGGAGTATAATACAGGATGTAACTCAGGATCAGTAATGTAATGTATGTACACAGTGACTGCACCAGCAGAATAGTGAGTGCAGCTCTGGGGTACAATACAGGAGGCAACTCAGGATCAGTAATGTAATGTATGTACACAGTGACTCCACCAGCAGAATAGCGAGTACAGCTCTGGAGTATAATACAGGATGTAACTCAGGATCAGTAATGTAATGTATGTACACAGTGACTGCTCCAGCAGAATAGTGAGTGCAGCTCTGGGGTATAATACAGGATGTTACTCAGGATCAGTAATGTAATGTATATACACAGTGACTGCACCAGCAGAATAGTGAGTGCAGCTCTGGAGTATAATACAGGATGTTACTCAGGATCAGTACTGTAATGTATGTACACAGTGACTGCACCAGCAGAATAGTGAGTGCAGCTCTGGGGTATAATACAGGATGTAACTCAGGATCAGTAATGTAATGTATGTACACAGTGACTGCACCAGCAGAATAGCGAGTGCAGCTCTGGAGTATAATACAAGAGGTAGCTCAGGATCAGTAATGTAATGTATGTACACAGTGACTGCACCAGCAGAATAGTGAGTGCAGCTCTGGAGGATAATACAGGAGGTAACTCAGGGTCAGTAATGTATGTACAGAATTCTGAACTAATCCTGGTTCAATAATTTTCAAATTTCCTCCGTTATGCACATACATGTTAATATATAAACCCAGCACAATCATTTGCACCACAAGTCTCAGCAGTACTGTTTAGCATCCCATCCTTGGAACACGGGTGGATATGACTGGAAATAGTAGACATACATGTCTGATCTGCACTACCAGTTGTCGTGGCTTCTAAAAGGGGAGGTCCACTTTACACCACAGCTACCTTAGTCCACATGCTAGAGAAAATTTGTATGAGGATTTCTCCCTGTGTTGATTTTAAAAATTTACATGATTCCTAGATGGAAACACCAGACTCTAACCTCTCCACTACTCCACACCACCAGATCCTAACCCCTCCACTACTCTAGACCACCAGGCCCTACCCCCTTCACTACTGCACACCACCAGGCCCTAACCTCTCCACTACTCTAGACCACCAGGCCCTACCCCCTCCACTACTGCACACCACCAGGCCCTACCCCCTCCACTACTCTAGACCACCAGGCCCTACCCCCTCCACTACTGCACACCACCAGGCCCTACCCCCTCCACTACTGCACACCACCAGGCCCTAACCTCTCCACACCACCAGGCCCTAACCTCTCCACTACTCCTCACCACCAGATCATAATCCCTCCACTACTCCAGACCACCAGGCCCTACCCCCTCCACTACTGCACACCACCAGGCCCTACCCTCTCCACTACTCCACACCACCAGGGATGCAGGCCTTAACTCTTCCCCTGCACTAGCCCACCAGGGATGGTAGTACTAACTCCGTCCCTGCCCCAGACCACCAGGGATACTGCCATTAATGCTTCCTCTGCACTAGCCCACCAGGGATGGTAGTACTAACTCCGTCCCTGCCCCAGACCACCAGAGATGCTGGCATTACACTTTTCCCTGCACTAGCCCACCAGGGATGGTAGTACTAATTAGTTCCTTGCCCCACAACACCAGGGATGCTGACATTAACTCTTCACCACTCTGCATTGTTGCTCAGGTTTACTGCGCCCTTCATATAGCTGATCGCCCCCCAGTTTTCATTAACTTGCAGCATTGTCGTCCGCTTTATCTGTTCCCATCCAGAGCGGTTCGCAGCTTCTCCATCGCTCGTAGAATCTTTGCACTTTGTTGAGTATCTGACACGTGGAGATTAAATAAATGCGACCTCCGTCTCATAATGATCGCCCAGACTATGGGAACGCGCGGGCAGGAGGCAAGTCTGTGCAGCCCCCTGTGTTTATAGACACACACCTTATATAAGGCGTGTGCTGAAGTCATACCAGGAAACGCCAAGCTGGTGCCAGCGGGTGCCACCCCAAATACACTGCATACATCGCCATCAATTCCCAGAACCAGGACTAAAAAGCCATTTACCCCTCGGAGTGCAATAGCTGCGGCCTTAGAGCCGCTCACTTAAGTGTTTTTGCATTGAAGGGTCTTTCCTCTGCAGAGCCCCCTATGGATGGAGCGGCAGCCGAACATGTGCACCTCCACGCCATGCATTGTCCTTAGTAATTATAGTTCCCCCTGTGAGTGAAGCATCGGTGCACATGGACGGCCCCTCTTTATGGATCGCTGCGACCCCAAGTGATCGGCATAACTGACACCTTGGCAATTTGGGACGTTTTTAAGCTGGTGACCCCCAGTCCAGGCTTTGCTGTCTGATTTGACCCCGATGCCCACCTGGAGAATGGACACCTACCTTACTGATGAAAGTCTTGTAGAAGGCATGGTCATCAAAAGTCTCCGTCCTGAGCCGATCTGTAGAAAGATCAGTAATGTGAAATATTCTGAGACTTGGCATCAATGACTACCACCAGTCAAGCTCACGAGCCGGCGGACAGTGATGAAGATGGCGATTTGGGGTCAGCACAATTTGGAGATTTACTAAGAAAAACAAAAAAGTTTTGTTTGTGCTGTGCGCCAAAAACATTATTTCTGTTCTTTGTAAAATGCAGCTGGTTTTAGTGGCGAGAGACAGCACTTTGGTGCAAAATATTGGTGCAGAGAAAGCGACTATAATGTCCAGTAAGACACCACCTAAATGTAGGACATGTCCCTATGATAAAAATGAGAGTACACTACAAGAAGTGTTGTCATGGGGCTAATAAAGAAGATGAAACTTCAGGGAATCATAAAAAAGGTTGTTTTGGTTTTTTTTATTCAGATTACAATAAATGCTAATTTTGTAGGAAGAGCAGCAAACGTTCATGAAAAGTCATTCAGGATGCAAATATGTATATAATATAGGGGGTGGTAGAGGATTAGTAAGGTATGTTTGCTTTCTTCCTAAAACAGTGCCCCCCACAGATGGTATCTGGAATTGCAGCTCTGCTCCATTCATTTTAATAGAAGTGAGCTGCAGTACCAAACACAACCTGTAGGAAGGGGTGGCGCTGTTTCTAGGATTTACCAGCCATGCCTTCCTCATCCAATGCTGTAAAAGGTCAGTTCCTTACCCCGGGAGAGCACTGCTCCGCCCTCCTGATAATCCTGAATCTCTTCATCCTTCCTCCGCAGTAACGTGCACAGCTCCTGACACTGAGCGTCCAGAGCCTTAGACATGGAGATCAGAGGCTGCAGGAAGTGGCGGCACACCTGTCAATCAAACACAGGAATCTCAGAACCTTCCCTTATTACAGGCGCAGCCGAAACAAACGCCACTTCTCATCTGGGGGAGAAATATGTATCACGTGTGCGGAGAAACGCTGCAAACCCAATCATAAGTCAACTGTGCCACGAGTAAAGCCACGCAGACATGGGGAGAACATGTAATCTTTGGTGTGTTGTGATTCCAGGACCCCAGCGCTGCAAGGCTACAGTACTAACCACTGAGCCACCATGCAATGCTAATCTCTGGGCTACCGTGCTCCCCTATATACAGTATAGTCCTATAGATTGAGCCACCATGAAGTGCTACCCACTGAGCCACCATGCTTCCCTATATACAGTACAGAGCTAACCACTGAGCCACCATGCAATGCTAATCACTGGGCTACAGTGCTCCCCTATATACAGTACAGTCCTATAGATTGAGGCACCATGAAGTGCTACCCACTGAGCCACCATGCTTCCCTATATACAGTACAGAGCTAACCACTGAGCCTCACTGTGCTTCCCCTATATAAAAAGGTACAGTGCTAACCACTTGGCCACCATGCAGTGCTATCTACTGAGCCACCATTCTGCCATGTATACACTACAGTGCTAACCACTGAGCCACCATACAGTACTAACCAATGAGAAACCGTGCTGCCCTATATACAGTACAGTGCTAGCCACTGAGCAACTATGATTTCCTCTTCAGTCCTGCTGCCAATTCTGTTCACAGCGATTCCCTTTATTTGTAGATGCACATGGTATCCTGATCTGTGCCAACTACCATGCATTGTGTGGAACTACAAGTCCCAGGAAATCTCACCAGCCGACTCCCTGCTATAGACGCTGAAGAGATGAAATCTCTGAGACAGCGCTGATGACTGACAGATGCAGTCACAGTCCATGGAAATGAAGCTGGAGAAATGGCGCCATCTAGTGCTCACATAGCAAATCACAAGGGCATCAAGAGCGACTCAGCCGAGAGAATCAAATAATAAAATTACGGTACTGTCTTTATTTTTTAGATTTCTAGAACAAAAAAATTTGTAAACGGCAAGCTGTGGGATGTTTGCACCAAAATTTATTTACTTTTTAGAAAGTTACAATTGATGAACCAGCGAAAAACATCTGAAAATCGCAAACTCCGTTCACAATGATGAATACTCGAAGAAAAAAAACTACAAAGCCGTGTAAAATAGAAAAAAGCGCAAATATAACGAAATAGGTGCGAATTAAAATTAGGCGAAAAACACTGAGAGTGTTAAGAAAGACTGTCAGGTGAACGCTTTAGGCACTTGTGAACACCTCTTATACCAGAGTACATGGCCATAAAAGCATGAATTTATTTTTTGCAGCCACCACAAATTGCTAACCACTGAGCCCCAGAGCTGCCCTATATACAGTACAGGGCTAACCACTGAGCCACCATACAGTACTAACCACTGAGCCCGAGAGCTGCCCTATATACAGTACAGTGCTAACCACTGAGCCACCATAGTGCTAACCACTGAGCCCCAGAGCTGCCCTATATACAGTACAGGGCTAACCACTGAGCCACCATACAGTAGTAACCACTGAGCGCCAGAGCTGCCCTATATACAGTACAAGGCTAACCACTGAGCCACCATACAGTAGTAACCACTGAGCCCCAGAGCTGCCCTATATACAGTACAAGGCTAACCACTGAGCCACCATACAGTACTAACCACTGAGCCCCAGAGCTGCCCTATATACAGTACAAGGCTAACCACTGAGCCACCATACAGTAGTAACCACTGAGCCCCAGAGCTGCCCTATATACAGTACAGGGCTAACCACTGAGCCACCATACAGTACTAACCACTAAGCCCCAGAGCTGCCCTATATACAGTACAGGGCTAACCACTGAGCCACCATACAGTAGTAACCACTGAGCCCGAGAGTTGCCCTATATACAGTACAGTGCTAACCACTGAGCCACCATACAGTACTAACCACTGAGCCCCAGAGCTGCCCTATATACAGTACAGGGCTAACCACTGAGCCACCATACAGTACTAACCACTGAGCCCGAGAGTTGCCCTATATACAGTACAGTGCTAACCACTGAGCCACCATACAGTACTAACCACTGAGCCCCAGAGCTGCCCTATATACAGTACAGGGCTAACCACTGAGCCACCATACAGTAGTAACCACTGAGCCCCAGAGCTGCCCTATATACAGTACAGGGCTAACCACTGAGCCACCATACAGTACTAACCACTAAGCCCCAGAGCTGCCCTATATACAGTACAGGGCTAACCACTGAGCCACCATACAGTAGTAACCACTGAGCCCGAGAGTTGCCCTATATACAGTACAGTGCTAACCACTGAGCCACCATACAGTACTAACCACTGAGCCCCAGAGCTGCCCTATATACAGTACAGGGCTAACCACTGAGCCACCATACAGTACTAACCACTGAGCCCGAGAGTTGCCCTATATACAGTGCAGTGCTAACCACTGAGCCACCATACAGTACTAACCACTGAGCCCCAGAGATGCCCTATGTACAGTACAGGGCCAACCACTGAGCCACCATACAGTACTAACCATTGAGCCCAAGAGTTGCCCTACATACAGTACAGTGCTAACCACTGAGCCACCATAGTGCTAACCACTGAGCCCCAGAGCTCCCCTATATACAGTACAGTGCTAACCACTGATACACTTGTGCTGCCCTATATGCAGTATAATGCTAGCCACTGAGCCATTATGTCCTGTATACAATACAGTGCTAACCACTGAGCCAACATGAAATGCTAACCACTGAGCTCCACCATGTTCCCCTTTATACAGTACAGTGCTAAGCATTGAGCCACCATTCGGTGCTAGCCACTGAGCCACCATGCGAAGTAGCAGCTAGCAGAATACTGAATGCAGCTCTGAATGTGACAGGAGAAGACGATCCTATCATACAAGATTTTCAGGACGACTCATCATTATTTTATATGTTTACATCTCTGTCAGTCACATTCTCATCTCACCGTGCGGATATCGGCCTCTCTACAATGGAAGTCCCAATAAAACGGGAGCCCGGAGAGCCGGCTCTTCACATGGAGCAGGAGGCGATCGGGGGCGCGGGAACAAGATAGTGAGTGTGGGGTCTTCTCTATAGAATCCAATAGTGGACGGATGAAGTGAGACAGATGGCTGAGAAACGAAGAGATGGGAGCGGTCAGACGCTTGTTCAGCTCCTGCACAGAAAGAATGAAAGAAATCACACAACGCATATACATCATGTGCACACAGTGACTGCACCAGCAGAATAGCGAGTGCAGCTCTGGGGTATAATGCAGGATGTAACTCAGGATCAGTAATGTAATGTATGTACACAGTGACTGCACTAGCAGAATAGTGAGTGCTGCTCTGGGGTATAATACAGGTGGTAACTCAGGATCAGTAATGTAATGTATGTACACAGTGACTGCACCACCAGAATAGTGAGTGCAGCTCTGGGGTATAATACAGGATGTAACTCAGGATCAGTAATGTATGTACACAGTGACTGCACCAGCAGAATAGTGAGTGCAGCTCTGGGGTATAATACAGGATGTAACTCAGGATCAGTAATATAATGTATGTACACAGTGACTGCACCAGCAGAATAGTGAGTGCAGCTCTGGAGTATAATACAGGAGGTAACTCAGGAACAGTAATGTAATGGATGGACACAGTGACTGCACCAGCAGAATAGTGAGTGCAGCTGTGGGGTATAATACAGGATGTAACTCAGGATCAGTAATGTTATGTGTACACAGTGACTGCACCAGCAGAATAGTGAGTGCAGCTCTGGAGTAATAATACAGGATGTAACTCAGGATCAGTAATGTAATGTATGTACACAGTGACTGCACCAGCAGAATAGTGAGTGCAGCTCTGGGGTATAATACAGGATGTAACTCAGGATCAGTAATGTAATGTATGTACACAGTGACTGCACCAGCAGAATAGTGAGTGCAGCTCTGGGGTATAATACAGGATGTAACTCAGGATCAGTAATGTAATGTATGTACACAGTGACTGCACCAGCAGAATAGTGAGTGCAGCTCTGGAGTATAATACAGGATGTAACTCAGGATCAGTAATGTAATGTATGTACACAGTGACTGCACCAGCAGAATAGTGAGTGCAGCTCTGGCGTATAATACAGGATATTACTCAGGATCAATAATGTATGTACACAGTGACTGCACCAGCAGAATAATGAGTGCAGCTCTGGAGTATAATACTGGAGGTAAGTCAGGATCAGTTATATAATGTACCAGCTAGAAAAAGGTAACCATTATTGCTCACCTTTGATCTCTCTTGTATAACATCTGCTGCCGCCTCCTCACACCAGACGCTGCTGAGGTCGGACAGGAGGAAACAATATGAGGAATCTGTAAAACTAACTTTAGCAAAGAATCTGCAGTCACCGATGTGCAGGATCTGCCAGGGAAGCTTTAGGAGGAGAACGTCCATGTCCTGTGACAGAGCCATGGTGGTCGCACACTCGTCCTGTCGGGAGAAATTATTAGATAAAATTAAGCTCCTATAAAAATGGATTTCACGTGAGCTGATAACATCAAGCAATAGCTGTCACTCAGTGTAAATGTCTGTACACCGTTCTATGAACCGATATATGGTCAGTGGGTCAATACGCACAGTGAGTCGCTGTGGCCTCAATGGGTCGCTCGGAGGTCACAGTGGATCCCTCTGCGGTCACAGTGGGTCGCTCGGAGGTCACAGTGGATCCATCTGCGGTCACAGTGGATCCCTCTGCGGTCACAGTCAGTCGCTCTACGGTCACAGTGGATCCCTCTGCGGTCACAGTGGATCCCTCTGCGGTCACAGTGTCGCTCTGCGGTCACAGTGGATCCTTCTGCGGTCACAGTGGATCCTTCTGCGGTCACAGTGTTGCTCTGCGGTCACAGTGGGTCGCTCTGCGGTCACAGTGGGTCCCTCTGCGGTAACAGTGGGTCGCTCTGCGGTCACAGTTTGTCGCTCTGCGGTCACAGTGGGTCCATCAGCGGTCACAGTGGGTCCCTCTGCAGTCACAGTGTGTCGCTCTGCGGTCACAGTGGATCCCTCTGCGGTCACAGTTGGTCTATCAGCGGTCACAGTGGGTCCCTCTGCGGTCACAGTGTGTCGCTCTGCGGTCACAGTGGATCCCTCTGCGGTCACAGTTGGTCTATCAGCGGTCACAGTGGGTCCCTCTGCGGTCACAGTGGATCCCTCTGCGGTCACAGTTGGTCTATGAGCGGTCACAGTGGGTCCCTCTGCGGTCACAGTGGGTCCCTCTGCGGTCACAGTGGGTCTATCAGCGGTCACACTGGGTCCCTCTGCGGTCACAGTGGGTCCCTCTGCGGTCACAGTGGGTCCCTCTGCGGTCACAGTGGGTCTATCAGCGGTCACACTGGGTCTATCAGCGGTCACAGTGGGTCCCTCTGCGGTCACAGTGGGTCCCTCTGCGGTCACAGTGGGTCGCTCTGCGGTCACAGTTTGTCGCTCTGCGGTCACAGTGGGTCCATCAGCGGTCACAGTGTGTCGCTCTGCGGTCACAGTGGATCCCTCTGCGGTCACAGTTGGTCTATCAGCGGTCACAGTGGGTCCCTCTGCGGTCACAGTGTGTCGCTCTGCGGTCACAGTGGATCCCTCTGCGGTCACAGTTGGTCTATCAGCGGTCACAGTTGGTCTATCAGCGGTCACAGTTGGTCTATCAGCGGTCACAGTGGGTCCCTCTGCGGTCACAGTGGGTCCATCAGCGGTCACAGTGGGTCCCTCCGCAGAGCGACACACTGTGACCGCAGAGCGACACACTGTGACCGCAGTCACAGTGGATCCCTCTGCGGTCACAGTTGGTCTATCAGCGGTCACAGTGGGTCCCTCTGCGGTCACAGTGGATCCCTCTGCGGTCACAGTTGGTCTATCAGCGGTCACAGTGGGTCCCTCTGCGGTCACAGTGGGTCCCTCTGCGGTCACAGTGGGTCCCTCTGCGGTCACAGTGGGTCCCTCTGCGGTCACAGTGGGTCCCTCTGCGGTCACAGTGGGTCCCTCTGCGGTCACAGTGGGTCCCTCTGCGGTCACAGTGGGTCCCTCTGCGGTCACAGTGGGTCCCTCTGCGGTCACAGTGGGTCCCTCTGCGGTCACAGTGGGTCCCTCTGCGGTCACAGTGGGTCCCTCTGCGGTCACAGTGGGTCCCTCTGCGGTCACAGTGGGTCTATCAGCGGTCACACTGGGTCCCTCTGCGGTCACAGTGGGTCCCTCTGCGGTCACAGTGGGTCCCTCTGCGGTCACAGTGGGTCCCTCTGCGGTCACAGTGGGTCCCTCTGCGGTCACAGTGGGTCTATCAGCGGTCACACTGGGTCCCTCTGCGGTCACAGTGGGTCCCTCTGCGGTCACAGTGGGTCCCTCTGCGGTCACAGTGGGTCCCTCTGCGGTCACAGTGGGTCCCTCTGCGGTCACAGTGGGTCCCTCTGCGGTCACAGTGGGTCCCTCTGCGGTCACAGTGGGTCCCTCTGCGGTCACAGTGGGTCCCTCTGCGGTCACAGTGGGTCCCTCTGCGGTCACAGTGGGTCCCTCTGCGGTCACAGTGGGTCCCTCTGCGGTCACAGTGGGTCCCTCTGCGGTCACAGTGGGTCCCTCTGCGGTCACAGTGGGTCTCTCTGCGGTCACAGTGGGTCTATCAGCGGTCACACTGGGTCCCTCTGCGGTCACAGTGGGTCCCTCTGCGGTCACAGTGGGTCCCTCTGCGGTCACAGTGGGTCTATCAGCGGTCACACTGGGTCCCTCTGCGGTCACAGTGGGTCCCTCTGCGGTCACAGTGGGTCCCTCTGCGGTCACAGTGGGTCCCTCTGCGGTCACAGTGGGTCCCTCTGCGGTCACAGTGGGTCGCTCTGCGGTCACAGTGGGTCTCTCTGCGGTCACAGTGGGTCTATCAGCGGTCACACTGGGTCCCTCTGCGGTCACAGTGGGTCCCTCTGCGGTCACAGTGGGTCCCTCTGCGGTCACAGTGGGTCCCTCTGCGGTCACAGTGGGTCCCTCTGCGGTCACAGTGGGTCCCTCTGCGGTCACAGTGGGTCACTCTGCGGTTACAGTGGGTCCCTCTGCGATCACAGTGGGTCACTCTGCGGTTACAGTGGGTCGCTCTGGGGTTACAGTGGGTCGGTCTGCGATCACGGTGGATCACTCTGGGGTTACATTACTTCCCGCACTGACACCCTCCTAAATCCAGAACCACTTTCCCATCTTCCTACCTGCTGCTGCCAACCAGTCCGTGTCTTCCAACCTTCCCCCCGGAAACAGAGCAGACAACAGATGTTCCCGGGAAGGAGAGTGACGCCATAATAGTGCCATCTAGTGGTTGTTCTGTGCAGTGCAGTCCCTGCTTCTGAAGCTTTTTACTTTCACATCATCTCTTTGATCATGATACATTTACCCTGACCCTGATGTCACTGATGTGTGATATAATTGCCTTTTAATTTTCCTCATTATTAATTCTAAGGAATGATCAATTATGCCTACATATCTAAAATGATTTCTGTATAGAACATCCATTATTTAAGCTTTTAAAAGGAAAAAAAAAATTACTTGACACTTTCATTCCTGGAATAATAATAATATAATAATAATTTTTATTTATATAGCGCCAACATATTCCGCAGCGCTTTACAAATTATAGAGGGGACTTGCACAGACAATAGACATTACAGCATAACAGGAATACAGTTCAAAACAGATACCAGGAGGAATGAGGGCCGTGCTGCTCGCAAGCTACAAACTATGAGGAAGAAGGGAGACACGAGAGGTGGATGGTAACAATTGCTATAGTTATTCGGACCGGCCATAGTGTAAGGCTCGGGTGTTCATGTAAAGCTGCATGAACCAGTTACCTGCCTAAGTATGTAGCAGTACAGACACAGAGGGCTATTAACTGCATAAAGTGAATGAGAACAATTTTTTTTTTTTTTTTTTTTTATTATAAATAGGCCACACAGGGATCCTTACATTAATGCATTGAGGCGTTAGGCCAGTCTGAACAAATGAGTTTTTAGGGTACGCTTAAAACTGTGGGGATTGGGGATTAATCGCATTAACCTAGGTAGTGCATTCCAAAGAATCGGCGCAGCACGTGTAAAGTCTTGGAGACGGGAGTGGGAGGTTCTGATTATTGAGGATGCTAACCTGAGGTCATCAGCGGAGCGGAGGGCACGGGAAGGGTGGTAGACTGATACCAGGGAGGAGATGTAGGGTGGTGCTGAGCCATGGAGTGCTTTGTGGATGAGGGTAGTAGTTTTGTACTGGATTCTGGAGTGGATGGGTAACCAGTGTAATGGAAAGAAAACATCATATATCATAGACACTCAGGTTACTGCTCCTCTCCCCGCACCCATTCCCCAATATCAGCACAGTCCTCTCCTGAAATACTCTGTGCTGCTCTCACTAAATTACATAATTCCAGAGATTATGAGATTATTTTCATGTAATGCTCCTGTCTGTCACTAGTTGGCGCAGCAGATCACATGACCGTATCAATGGAAATGTCTCACTGTTCTGTTATTTTTCATTAATCAGATTTATCAACATAAACTGAATGTATTGTTTGATAAATCCCTCAGACCTGATGAGGCTGTTGTATTTACCTTAAAATTCCATTACATAATAGCTGTATATATCTTTTAAAAATATATACTTAATCTTAATTTTGCCTATTTTACAGCTCCTGACTGTCCCTCCTTCCTGCTGCTGCTGAGGTCTCCCACTGCTCAGTACAAGCTGCAGCTGACAGCCAGGCTGGGTAGGTGGATACTGAATACATAGGACTCTCTCGCTCTCCACCCGGACTCATAAAATGCTCATTTTAATATCAAGATTATACAGTGGGTACGGAAAGTATTCAGACCCCTTTTCACTCTTTGTTTCATTGCAGCCATTTGGTAAAACAAAAAAAAAGTTCATTTTTCTCATTAATGTTCACTCTGCACCCCATCTTGACTGAAAAAAAAGAAACCTAGAAATTTTTGCAAATTTATTTAAAAAAAACCTGAAATATCACGTGGTCATCAGTCTTCAGCCCCTTTGCTCAGTATTGAGTTGAAGCCCCTTTTGAGCTCGTACAGCCAGGAGTCTTCTTGGGAAGGATGCCACAAGTTTTTCCCCCCTGGATTTGGGGACCCTCGGCCATTCTTCCTTGCAGATCCTCTCCAGTTCCGTCAGGATGGATGTACAGCTGTGGTGTTCTCCTGATGAAGGAGTCTGAGAACTCCGAAGCGCGTTGAATAAAGCCACATCCTATATGACGTACATCTGGACTTTCACGTATTCAGCGGTGCAGAGTGATTCCACGTCCACCCATTTTTTGTCCTTTTCTGTTGGGTCCACGCCATGCCTTTCCAATGTCCTATCGGAGAATTAGGACTTTATGGAGGATCCATCATCACACCGGGCCGCTCTGAATGGATGGCTACTGGCCACTCTCCTAGATCTGAACTAAAAATGCTAATAAATTGGTGTCGAGGGGAGGCTCATCGTGAGGGGGCTGAAAAGTGATTCTTTTCAGGTGTTGCACCCCGCCGTGCAGGTCAGAGAGCATCAGGTGTTGCGCGCCGCCATGTAGGTCAGGGGGCATCAGGTGCTGCGCACCGCCATGCAGGTCAGGGAGCATCAGGTGTTGCACCCCGCCGTGCAGGTCAAGGGGCATCAGGTGCTGCGTGCCGCCGTGCAGGTCAGAGAGCATCAGGTGTTGCGCGCCGCCATGTAGGTCAGGGGGCATCAGGTGCTGCGCACCGCCATGCAGGTCAGGGAGCATCAGGTGTTGCACCCCGCCGTGCAGGTCAAGGGGCATCAGGTGCTGCGTGCCGCCGTGCAGGTCAGAGAGCATCAGGTGCTGCGTGCCGCCATGTAGGTCAGAGAGCATCAGGTGCTGCCCACTGCCGTGCAGGTCAGAGAGCATCAGGTGCTGCGTGCCGCCATGTAGGTCAGAGAGCATCAGGTGCTGCGTGCCGCCATGTAGGTCAGAGAGCATCAGGTGCTGCGTGCCGCCATGTAGGTCAGAGAGCATCAGGTGTTGCGCGCCGCCGTGCAGGTCAGAGAGCATCAGGTGCTGCCCACTGCCGTGCAGGTCAGAGAGCATCAGGTGCTGCCCACTGCCGTGCAGGTCAGAGAGCATCAGGTGCTGCCCACTGCCGTGCAGGTCAGAGAGCATCAGGTGCTGCACACCACAGTGCAGGTCAGGGGGCATCATGTGCTGCGCACCCCCAGCAGTGTAGATTATTGGTGGGTAATATTGCTCTGCAGTTAGGTGCGCACCATCACACTAAATTGATGTTCATTTATGCTATTCTTTGTATTTGTGCGCTGCAATAACTGTGAAGCGTCTCAGTGTGATGTGACTAAATGGTGACATCAGAGTATAAAGGAGAAACAGCGCAGGTCAAGTACAGGGCGTCACTGAGCGGCGATAATGAAGTCAGTGGGAGTCAGGGTTATGTGCTGTATCCTTTAGATTTTTATACACTAGTAAAAAGAGTCAAAGGGGAGCACAAGGTCAGAGTCAGAAGCGCCCCAATAACATTGTAGAAAGCCTCCGGAAGAGGTCAGACGCACACATAGTAAAACAGTCTGTGTATTAGCTAGCTAGCAAGTGGGGGAGAGTAGAACTTTCACAATACAAAACACCGGCTTACTGACTAACACAGAGGAGCAGGCGAAATAATCCAGAGAGAACTGACGCTGATGTGTTTTTCCAGTGAACACCGGCCCATCTCCATAAAAGAAGCTCAATTCGATGGCTCTGCACCATGGAGGGGCGCATGGAGGACTTCTGTGAGTGGGCAGCCACAAAATGGCAAATATTAACAGCCCACAAGGCACGAAGAGACGTCACACCAGAGGAGTTGGTTATTTATTTTACAAAGGTAGCAATAAATACATAGCAAATATCAGCAAGGAATCCCCGGTCCATGTAACGGGAGCCGTACATATAGATAAAAAAACAAAACAGCCCCATAGTTCATGAAAGAACAGAAGAGAAGAAAAGTCAATGATTGACACAAAACCTTCTCTGTTGTGGATATCATCTATAAGCAAATATATCTATATATGATATGTCTACTACTGAGTTACATCGTGTATTATACTCCAGAGCTGCACTCACTATTCTGCTGGTGCAATCACTGTGTACATACATTACATTACTTATCCTGAGTTACATTCTGTATTATACTCCAGAGCTGCACTCACTATTCTGCTGGAGCAGTGTTTGTGTACATACATTACATTACTGATCCTGAGTTACATCCTGTATTATACCCCAGAGCTGCACTCACTATTCTGCTGGTGCAGTCACTGTGTACATACATTACATTACTGATCCTGAGTTACATCCTGTATTATACTCCAGAGCTGCACTCACTATTCTGCTGGTGCAGTCACTGTGTACATACATTACATTACTGATCCTGAGTTACATCCTGTATTATACTCCAGAGCTGCACTCTCTATTCTGCTGGTGCAGTCACTGTGTACATACATTACATTACTGATCCTGAGTTACCTCCTGTATTATACCCCAGAGCTGCACTCACTATTCTGCTGGTGCAGTCACTGTGTACATACATTACATTACTGATCCTGAGTTACATCCTGTATTATACTCCAGAGCTGCACTCACTATTCTGCTGGTGCAGTCACTGTGTACATACATTACATTACTGATCCTGAGTTACATCCTGTATTATACTCCAGAGCTGCACTCTCTATTCTGCTGGTGCAGTCACTGTGTACATACATTACATTACTGATCCTGAGTTACATCCTGTATTATACCCCAGAGCTGCACTCACTATTCTGCTGGTGCAGTCACTGTGTACATACATTACATTACTGATCCTGAGTTACATCCTGTATTATACCCCAGAGCTGCACTCACTATTCTGCTGGTGCAGTCACTGTGTACATACATTACATTACTGATCCTGAGTTACCTCCTGTATTATACTCCAGAGCTGCACTCACTATTCTGCTGGTGCAGTCACTGTGTACATACATTACATTACTGATCCTTAGTTACATCCTGTATTATACTGCAGAGCTGCACTCACTATTCTGCTGGTGCAGTCACTGTGTACATACATTACATTACTGATCCTGAGTTACATCCTGTATTATTCTCCAGAGCTGCACTCACTATTCTGCTGGTGCAGTCACTGTGTACATACATTACATTACTGATCCTGAGTTACATCCTGTATTATACCCCAGAGCTGCACTCACTATTCTGCTGGTGCAGTCACTGTGTACATACATTACATTACTGATCCTGAGTTACATCCTGTATTATACTCCAGAGCTGCACTCACTATTCTGCTGGTGCAGTCACTGTGTACACACATTACATTACTGATCCTGAGTTACATCCTGTATTATACCCCAGAGCTGCACTCACTATTCTGCTGGTGCAGTCACTGTGTACATACATTACATTACTGATCCTGAGTTACATCCTGTATTATACCCCAGAGCTGCACTCACTATTCTGCTGGTGCAGTCACTGTGAACATACATTACATTACTGATCCTGAGTTACATCCTGTATTATACCCCAGAGCTGCACTCACTATTCTGCTGGTGCAATCACCGTGTACATATATTACATTACTGATCCTGAGTTACATCCTGTATTATACCCCAGAGCTGCACTCACTATTCTGCTGGTGCAGTCACTGTGTACATACATTACATTACTGATCCTGTGTTACATCCTGTATTATACCCCAGAGCTGCACTCACTATTCTGCTGGTGCAGTCACTGTGTACATACATTACATTACTGATCCTGAGTTACATCCTGTATTATATCCCAGAGCTGCACTCACTATTCTGCTGGTGCAGTCACTGTGTACATACATTACATTACTGATCCTGAGTTACATCCTGTATTATACTCACTGTCACAACACATGCATGGAGAGCCTGTGTGTTGTATGTGCAGGATAAGTAATGTAATGTATGTACATAGTGACTGCACCAGCAGAATAGTGAGTGCAGCTCTGGAGTATAATACAGGATGTAACTCAGGATCAGTAATGTAATGTATGTAAACAGTGAATGCACCAGCAGAATAGTGAGTGCAGCTCTGGAGAATAGCACAGGCTTGTGTTCTTCTCCTTTCTCCTGCTTCTTTAGTCATGTGTCAGTCTTCCTTGCAGTTCTGGATATCTATTCAGTGATGAAGAACCTTAGGGGGAGATGCTATTGGAGACGGACAAGACTCATCACATTTAGTCCTTTACACACCACTTATATACTGCAGTATTGACTATGACGAGGCCGCGGGACGGTCCGGGCTCCTGACACGTCCCAGCTCTATATCTCTCCCAGGTCCTGACAGCAGTTTGCCATCTTCTCCTCCTGCAATCACGATGTTCTTAGTTGGCGGAGGGCACAGCTGGGTGAATGGGTATGTGGCTGGTACGAGGCACGCCAGGACTGGGGGGAGTCCATACGTCTGTGCCAGCTCTCTCTCTTGGCTCCTGTGTGGTTCTTCTTCGGATGCTGGGTCCCAGGAGAACACATTTGACGTTAATCCTCTTTCTTGCAGAGTTCCTGGACATAAGTAACATAGTAACATAGTAACATAGTTAGTAAGGCCGAAAAAAGACATTTGTCCATCCAGTTCAGCCTATATTCCATCATAATAAATCCCCAGATCTACGTCCTTCTACAGAACCTAATAATTGTATGATACAATATTGTTCTGCTCCAGGAAGACATCCAGGCCTCTCTTGAACCCCTCGACTGAGTTCGCCATCACCACCTCCTCAGGCAGCAATTCCAGATTCTCACTGCCCTAACAGTAAAGAATCCTCTTCTATGTTGGTGGAAAAACCTTCTCTCCTCCAGACGCAAAGAATGCCCCCTTGTGCGCGTCACCTTCCTTGGTATAAACAGATCCTCAGCGAGATATTTGTATTGTCCCCTTATATACTTATACATGGTTATTAGATCGCCCCTCAGTCGTCTTTTTTCTAGACTAAATAATCCTAATTTCGCTAATCTATCTGGGTATTGTAGTTCTCCCATCCCCTTTATTAATTTTGTTGCCCTCCTTTGTACTCTCTCTAGTTCCATTTTATCCTTCCTGAGCACCGGTGCCCAAAACTGGACACAGTACTCCATGTGCGGTCTAACTAGGGATTTGTACAGAAGCAGTATAATGCTCTCATCATGTATCCAGACCTCTTTTAATGCACCCCATGATCCTGTTTGCCTTGGCAGCTGCTGCCTGGCACTGGCTGCTCCAGGTAAGTTTATCATTAACTAGGATCCCCAAGTCCTTCTCCCTGTCAGATTTACCCAGTGGTTTCCCGTTCAGTGTGTAATGGTGATATTGATTCCTTCTTCCCATGTGTATAACCTTACATTTATCATTGTTAAACCTCATCTGCCACCTTTCAGCCCAAGTTTCCAACTTATCCAGATCCATCTGTAGCAGAATACTATCTTCTCTTGTATTAACTGCTTTACATAGTTTTGTATCATCTGCAAATATCGATATTTTACTGTGTAAACCTTCTACCAGATCATTAATGAATATGTTGAAGAGAACAGGTCCCAATACTGACCCCTGCGGTACCCCACTGGTCACAGCGACCCAGTTAGAGACTATACCATTTATAACCACCCTCTGCTTTCTATCACTAAGCCAGTTACTAACCCATTTACACACATTTTCCCCCAGACCAAGCATTCTCATTTTGTGTACCAACCTCTTGTGCGGCACGGTATCAAACGCTTTGGAAAAATCGAGATATACCACGTCCAATGACTCACCATGGTCCAGCCTATAGCTTACCTCTTCATAAAAACTGATTAGATTGGTTTGACAGGAGCGATTTCTTATAAACCCATGCTGATATGGAGTTACACAGTTATTCTCATTGAGATAATCCAGAATAACATCCCTCAGAAACCCTTCAAATATTTTACCAACAATAGAGGTTAGACTTACTGGCCTATAATTTCCAGGTTCACTTTTAGAGCCCTTTTTGAATATTGGCACCACATTTGCTATGCGCCAGTCCTGCGGAACAGACCCTGTCGCTATAGAGTCCCTAAAAATAAGAAATAATGGTTTATCTATTACATTACTTAGTTCTCTTAGTACTCGTGGGTGTATGCCATCCGGACCCGGAGATTTATCTATTTTAATCTTATTTAGCCGGTTTCGCACCTCTTCTTGGGTTAGATTGGTGACCCTTAATATAGGGTTTTCATTGTTTCTTGGGATTTCACCTAGCATTTCATTTTCCACCGTGAATACCGTGGAGAAGAAGGTGTTTAATATGTTAGCTTTTTCCTCGTCATCTACAACCATTCTTTCCTCACTATTTTTTAAGGGGCCTACATTTTCAGTTTTTATTCTTTTACTATTGATATAGTTGAAGAACAGTTTGGGATTAGTTTTACTCTCCTTAGCAATGTGCTTCTCTGTTTCCTTTTTGGCAGCTTTAATTAGTTTTTTAGATAAAGTATTTTTCTCCCTATAGTTTTTAGAGCTTCAATGGTGCCATCCTGCTTTAGTAGTGCAAATGCTTTCTTTTTACTGTTAATTGCCTGTCTTACTTCTTTGTTTAGCCACATTGGGTTTTTCCTATTTCTAGTCCTTTTATTCCCACAAGGTATAAACCGCTTACACTGCCTATTTAGGATGTTCTTAAACATTTCCCATTTATTATCTGTATTCTCATTTCTGAGGATATTGTCCCAGTCTACCAGATTAAGGGCATCTCTAAGCTGTTCAAACTTTGCCTTCCTAAAGTTCAGTGTTTTTGTGACTCCCTGACAAGTCCCCCTAGTGAAAGACAGGTGAAACTGCACAATATTGTGGTCGCTATTTCCTAAATGCCCAACCACCTGCAGATTTGTTATTCTGTCAGGTCTATTAGATAGTATTAGGTCTAAAAGTGCTGCTCCTCTGGTTGGATTCTGCACCAATTGTGAAAGATAATTTTTCTTGGTTATTAGCAGAAACCTGTTGCCTTTATGGGTTTCACAGGTTTCTGTTTCCCAGTTAATATCCGGGTAGTTAAAGTCCCCCATAACCAGGACCTCATTATGGGTTGCAGCTTCATCTATCTGCTTTAGAAGTAGACTTTCCATGCTTTCTGTTATATTTGGGGGTTTGTAACAGACCCCAATGAGAATTTTGTTACCATTTTTCCCTCCATGAATTTCGACCCATATGGACTCGACATCCTCATTTCCTTCGCTAATATCCTTCCTTAAAGTGGACTTTAGACAAGACTTTACATAGAGACAAACCCCTCCTCCTCTCCGATTTTTACGATCCTTTCTAAACAGACTGTAACCCTGTAAGTTAAGTGAAAGAAACAAAATATATTTTCCATTGTATCATTATAAATAGATGGGAGAGCTGCAATAATGTAGCCAAACCAGTGAAGACGAGACCTTTAGTGGTGACCCCCCTGGATCTTCTGTGTATTGTATGGGTTTTATGATTCATTTGTTTTTCACTTTGCTTATTCTCACCTTCAACTGTGTTGTCCAAAATAAATGAGAATATCCCCCCCAGGAATATCGGAGTTGTCAGAAGCGAAAGGAGCAGCATGTCCAGCGCTGGGGAACCTGGAGCCGAGAGAAGAGCGACGCCAAAACCTGAGCGGCCACAGGTCACTTTACACACAGAGCCACACGACAAAGCGTTGACCTCACCTGTGTCCAGTGTTGTTGGCACACCATGAAGCCAGCGTGGAACCAGCAAAGCCATGAACATGGTGAAGCCTACAATGAAGATGTTCCTTCCTGAGTCAATGTCCGCATACTGGAAGAAAGAAATTCCACCACCCACGGCCATGGAGAACGTCAGGGAAAGAGTGGCCCCTGCAAGGAAAATCGCACCCTGAGCCACAAACTCCGTCATATAAAAAATATTTTCTGGTTGTGAGACAGAATCACCCGAGATCAGCAGACAAAGGCCCGGAGGTCGTTCTACAAGGTAATCGTACCATGGACAGCAGAAGGGATCGTCAGTAGGACCTGAGACACCCGTGGCGAACAGCCCAAGAAGATGAAGAGTAGGGCACAAAGATGAGCTGAGTGGCGTGAGCCCACCTGGAAGGCAAAGGGTGTCAGGACCGCTATAAAACAGCCCTCAATGTGCAATATAACTACTATAATGCTGACCCCCTGTGTACAAGAATATAACTACTATAATACTGCCCCTATGTACAAGAATATAACTACTATAATACTGCCCCTATGTACAAGAATATAACTACTATAATACTGCCCCTATGTACAAGAATATAACTACTATAATACTGCCCCTATGTACAAGAATATAACTACTATAATACTGCTCCTATGTACAAGAATATAACTACTATAATACTGCCCCTATGTACAAGAATATAACTACTATAATACTGCTCCTATGTACAAGAATATAACTACTATAATACTCCTCCTATGTACAGAATATAACTACTATAATACTGCTCCTATGTACAGGAATATAACTACTATAATACTGCTCCTATGTACAGAATATAACTACTATAATACTGCCCCTATGTACAGGAATATAACTACTATAATACTGCTCCTATGTACAGAATATAACTACTATAATACTGCTCCTATGTACAAGAATATAACTACTATAATACTGCCCCTATGTACAAGAATATAACTACTATAATACTGCTCCTATGTACAAGAATATAACTACTATAATACTCCTCCTATGTACAGAATATAACTACTATAATACTGCCCCCTATATACAAGAATATAACTACTATAATACTGCCCCTATGTACAGGAATATAACTGCTATAATACTGCTCCTATGTACAGGAATATAACTACTATAATACTGCCCCTATGTACAAGAATATAACTACTATTATACTGCCCCTATGTACAAGAATATAACTACTATAATACTGCTCCTATGTACAAGAATATAACTACTATAATACTGCCCCTATGTACAAGAATATAACTACTATAATACTGCCCCTATGTACAAGAATATAACTACTATAATACTGCCTCCTATGTACAAGAATATAACTACTATAATACTGCTCCTATGTACAAGAATATAACTACTATAATACTGCCCCCTATGTACAAGAATATAACTACTATAATACTGCCCCCTATGTACAAGAATATAACTACTATAATACTGCTCCTATGTACAAGAATATAACTGCTATAATACTGCTCCTATGTACAAGAATATAACTACTATAATACTGCTCCTATGTACAAGAATATAACTACTATAATACTGCTCCCATGTACAAGAATATAACTACTATAATACTGCTCCTATGTATGAGAATATAACTACTATAATACTGCCCCTATGTGCACATATCAGTTGGATTATTTTCACAGCTGCTGCTCAGGTTACCTGTGTGATTCCTGTGATTCCAGCACTGGGAATATTAGATCCTGTTCCGCAGACGCTGCCTATAATTCCAGATAAGATATTCCCAATCCCCTCCATACTGATCCCTCGATTACATGAATGTGGAGGGAGCGGTGGACAGTTCAACAACCGAGCACATAGGATGTAAGATCCCAGAGAAGAAAGACTGCTGATCGTGGCCATTGCTCCTCCTACAGCGGCCGTCTCCAGACTTAGATGCGGCCACCCCAGGGCTCCTGTGTAGTCAGTGTCATAGAGCAGAGATTAGTGTTTATGGGGATGTCAGGAGGAATAGTGATCACTGGATTTAGCCAGCAGTTATCAAAAGTGTGTGGGCACCTATAGGAACACAGCTCAGCAGTCAGTATCACACAGGATAGGATTAGATACACGGCTCAGCAGACACTATCACACAGGATAGGATTAGATACACGGCTCAGCAGACAGTATCACACAGGATAGGATTAGATACACAGCTCTGCAGACAGTATCACACAGGAGAGGATTAGATACACAGCTCTGCAGACAGTATCACACAGGAGAGGATTAGATACACAGCTCAGCAGTCAGTATCACACATGATAGGATTAGATACACAGCTCAGCAGACAGTATCACACAGGATAGGATTAGATACACAGCTCTGCAGACAGTATCACACAGGAGAGGATTAGATACACGGCTCAGCAGACAGTATCACACAGGATAGGATTAGATACACAGCTCAGCAGTCAGTATCACACATGATAGGATTAGATACACAGCTCAGCAGACAGTATCACACAGGATAGGATTAGATACACAGCTCAGCAGACAGTATCACACAGGATAGGATTAGATACACAGCAGATAGTATCACACGGGATAGGATTAGATACACAGCTCAGCAGTCAGTATCACACTGGATAGGATTAGATACACAGCTCAGCAGACAGTATCACACAGGATAGGATTAGATACACAGCTCAGCAGACAGTATCACACAGGATAGGATTAGATACATAGCAGATAGTATCACACGGGATAAGATTAGATACATGGCTCAGCAGGCAGTATCACACTGGATAGAATTAGATACACAGCTCAGCGGACAGTATCACACGGGATAGGATTAGATACACGGCTCAGCAGTCAGTATCACACTGGATAGAATTAGATACACAGCTCAGCAGACAGTATCACACGGGATAGGATTAGATACACAGCTCAGCAGTCAGTATCACACATGATAGGATTAGATACACAGCTCAGCAGACAGTATCACACAGGATAGGATTAGATACACAGCTCAGCAGACGGTATCACACAGGATAGGATTAGATACACAGCAGACGGTATCACACAGGATAGGATTAGATACACAGCAGATAGTATCACACGGGATAGGATTAGATACATGGCTCAGCAGACAGTATCACACATGATAGGATTAGATACACAGCTCAGCAGACAGTATCACACAGGATAGGATTAGATACACGGCAGATAGTATCACGGGATAGGATTAGATACATGGCTCAGCAGACAGTATCACACAGGATAGGATTAGATACACAGCAGATAGTATCATACGGAATAGGATTAGATACATGGCTCAGCAGGCAGTATCACACTGGATAGGATTAGATACACAGCTCAGCAGACAGTATCACACGGGATAGGATTAGATACACGGCTCAGCAGACAGTATCACACAGGATAGGATTAGATACACAGCTCAGCAGACAGTATCACACAGGATAGGATTAGATACACAGCATATAGTATCACACGGGATAGGATTAGATACATGGCTCAGCAGACAGTATCACACAGGATAGGATTAGATACACGGCTCAGCAGACAGTATCACACATGATAGGATTAGATACACGGCTCAGCAGACAGTATCACATAGGATAGGATTAGATGCTCAGCAGTCAGTATCACACAGGATAGGATTAGATACACAGCTCAGCAGACAGTATCACACAGGATAGGATTAGATACACAGCTCAGCAGACAGTATCACACAGGATAGGATTAGATACACAGCAGATAGTATCACACGGGATAGAATTAGATACATGGCTCAGCAGACAGTATCACACAGGATAGGATTAGATACACAGCAGATAGTATCACACGGGATAGGATTAGATACATGGCTCAGCAGGCAGTATCACACTGGATAGGATTAGATACACGGCTCAGCAGACAGTATCACACAGGATAGGATTAGATACACAGCTCAGCAGTCAGTATCACACATGATAGGATTAGATACACAGCTCAGCAGACAGTATCACACAGGATAGGATTAGATACACAGCTCAGCAGACGGTATCACACAGGATAGGATTAGATACACAGCAGATAGTATCACACGGGATAGGATTAGATACATGGCTCAGCAGACAGTATCACAGAGGATAGGATTAGATACACAGCTCAGCAGACAGTATCACACAGGATAGGATTAGATATACAGCTCAGCAGTCAGTATCACACAGGATGGGATTAGATACACGGCTCAGCAGACAGTATCACATAGGATAAGTTTAGATACACAGCTCAGCAGTCAGTATCACACAGGATAGGATTAGATACACAGCTCAGCAGACAGTATCACATAGGATAAGTTTAGATACACAGCTCAGCAGACAGTATCACACAGGATAGGATTAGATACACAGTTCAGCAGTCAGTATCACACAGGATAGGATTAGATACACAGCTCAGCAGTCAGTATCACACAGGATGGGATTAGATACACGGCTCAGCAGACAGTATCACATAGGATAAGTTTAGATACACAGCTCAGCAGTCAGTATCACACAGGATAGGATTAGATACACAGCTCAGCAGACAGTATCACATAGGATAGGATTAGATACACAGCTCAGCAGACAGTATCACACAGGATAGGATTAGATACACAGCTCAGCAGACAGTATCACACAGGATAGGATTAGATACACAGCTCAGCAGTCAGTATCACACAGGATAGGATTAGATACACAGCTCAGCAGTCAGTATCACACAGGATAGGATTAGATACACAGCTCAGCAGTCAGTATCACACAGGATACGATTAGATACACAGTTCAGCAGTCAGTATCACACAGAATAGGATTAGATACACAGCTCAGCAGACAGTATCACACAGGATAGGATTAGATACACAGTTCAGCAGTCAGTATCACATAGGATAGGATTAGATACACAGTTCAGCAGTCAGTATTACACAGAATAGGATTAGATACATAGCTCAGCAGACAGTATCACACAGGATACGATTAGATACACAGTTCAGCAGTCAGTATCACACAGAATAGGATTAGATACACAGCTCAGCAGACAGTATCACACAGGATAGGATTAGATACACAGCTCAGCAGACAGTATCACACAGGATAGGATTAGATACACAGCTCAGCAGTCAGTATCACACAGGATAGGATTAGATACTCAGCTCAGCAGACAGTATCACACAGGATAGGATTAGATACACAGTTCAGCAGTCAGTATCACACAGAATAGGATTAGATACACAGCTCAGCAGACAGTATCACACAGGATAGGATTAGATACACAGTTCAGCAGTCAGTATCACACAGGATAGGATTAGATACACAGTTCAGCAGTCAGTATCACACAGGATAGGATTAGATACACAGTTCAGCAGTCAGTATCACACAGGACAGGATTAGATACACAGTTCAGCAGTCAGTATCACACAGGATAGGATTAGATACACAGCTCAGCAGTCAGTATCACACAGGATACGATTAGATACACAGTTCAGCAGTCAGTATCACACAGGATACGATTAGATACACAGTTCAGCAGTCAGTATCACACAGGATAGGATTAGATACACAGCTCAGCAGAAAGTATCACACAGGATAGGATTAGATACACAGTTCAGCAGTCAGTATCACACAGGATAGGATTAGATACACAGCTCAGCAGTCAGTATCACACAGGATACGATTAGATACACAGTTCAGCAGTCAGTATCACACAGAATAGGATTAGATACACAGCTCAGCAGACAGTATCACACAGTATAGGATTAGATACACAGTTCAGCAGTCAGTATCACACAGGATAGGATTAGATACACAGTTCAGCAGTCAGTATCACACAGGACAGGATTAGATACACAGTTCAGCAGTCAGTATCACACAGGATAGGATTACATACACAGCTCAGCAGTCAGTATCACACAGGATGGGATTAGATACACGGCTCAGCAGACAGTATCACACAGGATAGGATTAGATACACAGCTCAGCAGACAGTATCACACAGGAGAGGATTAGATACACGGCTCAGCAGTCAGTATCACACAGGATAGGATTAGATACACAGTTCAGCAGTCAGTATCACACAGGATAGGATTAGATACACAGCTCAGCAGTCAGTATCACACAGGATAGGATTAGATACACAGCTCAGCAGTCAGTATCACACAGGATACGATTAGATACACAGTTCAGCAGTCAGTATCACACAGGATAGGATTAGATACACGGCTCAGCAGTCAGTATCACACAGGATAGGATTAGATACACGGCTCAGCAGTCAGTATCACACAGGATAGGATTAGATACACAGCTCAGCAGACAGTATCACACAGGATAGGATTAGATACACAGTTCAGCAGTCAGTATCACACAGAATAGGATTAGATACACAGCTCAGCAGACAGTATCACACAGGATAGGATTAGATACACAGCTCAGCAGACAGTATCACATAGGATAGGATTAGATACACAGTTCAGCAGTCAGTATCACACAGGATAGGATTAGATACACAGCTCAGCAGTCAGTATCACACAGGATAGGATTAGATACACAGCTCAGCAGTCAGTATCACACAGGATAGGATTAGACACACAGCTCAGCAGTCAGTATCACACAGGATACGATTAGATACACAGTTCAGCAGTCAGTATCACACAGAATAGGATTAGATACACGGCTCAGCAGTCAGTATCACACAGGATAGGATTAGATACACAGTTCAGCAGTCAGTATCACACAGGATAGGATTAGATACACGGCTCAGCAGTCAGTATCACACAGGATAGGATTAGATACACAGCTCAGCAGTCAGTATCACACAGGATAGGATTAGATACACAGCTCAGCAGTCAGTATCACACAGGATAGGATTAGATACACAGCTCAGCAGTCAGTATCACACAGGATAGGATTAGATACACGGCTCAGCAGACAGTATCACACAGGATAGGATTAGATACACAGCTCAGCAGGCAGTATCACACAGGATAGGATTAGATACACAGCTCAGCAGTCAGTATCACACAGGATAGGATTAGATACACAGCTCAGCAGATAGTATCACAGGACAGGTATATTTTACCAGGATATGGGAAATAAAACCATGGTGCCGGTTCGGTGAAGTTCCCTGTCGGTGCCGACTGCGTCTGTTGTGGATTCTCCGTAGTGACCACCGGCGTGTTCTGGACCTGACGGACGTCACTAGGAAACTCCACGGGGTCAGGAGCCCAGAAGCTGCAGACGATCCAGATGCAGGAGATCGGGAGGAACAGCTGAGAAGCAGCAGAGAGCGGTGAGGTCTATGTGACGCCAGTAATGTCCCGTGCGGATCATACGGTAACCTGCGGACTTACGGAGAGCATGCGGAGCACAGGCGCGTATCTCTTCTCCACCCCGGCCCGGGTACACAGAGGCAGGTGCACACAGCGGAGCGTTTGTGACAATAGTCCACTCACTGCAATGAGGCTGCAACATAAGAAACATCATTCAGAGATCGATCATCACCGGCACCATCGCATTGTGGGAGATGCAGGTGGTGTGAAGCGACATGTACAAGCAGCACATTATCGGCAGGGGCGGCAGAATTCAGACTTCAGCTCTGGATGTCATTCAAGTAGAAGACATAATGAGAGCAGAATTTGAAATGCAGCTCTGGATGTGACTTCAGTAAAAGATATGATGTCACTGCAGAATTGTAATTGCACTTTTGACTGGATAATACGATCTAATGTAAAAGCAGAATTGTGAATGCAGCTCTGGATGTCACTAAAGTAGAAGATGCAATCTAAGTGCAGAACTGTGAATGCAGCTCTGGATGTCACTAAAGTGGAAGATGCAATCTAAGTGCAGACCTGTGAATGCAGCTCTGGATGTGACTAGAATAAATGATAGGAAGCAACTGAATAAATTCTTCTTGCAGCTACAGAAGTTTTAAATGCAGCTCTGGATGGGACTAGAGTATAAATCCTCCTTCTTGTGCTAACAGGTAAAACGTTTTGGAGCACTCACCTCATAGAGATCCCCCAGTTGGAGGCACAGAGTGTGGCCGCAGGTTTGTAGCAGGAAAGTCCGATAATGGAGAGCACTGGTGCAAGAACCATAGGGCCGCAGAACTGCAAAATCCAACCCCAGAGTCCAGAAACTCCAAAGAGAACCTGCAGGAGTCCAGAGACTAGCAGAGCCCCCGACACCTGCAGAAAACAGATTGTACTAGTGGCCTGCGGACTTCAGCAGCGGCCAGGTCCTGCAGATCAGCTCCCATTCACTTCAATAAGAACAGAGCTGCAGTACCTGAGAATGGCCACTACGCGGTGCGTGGCGCTGTGCTGTTCTGCTTCATTCACTGTTTACATCTATTTTTCATAAATATTTAAACTTTCTTATAAAAAGAAATGTTCTAACTGATAGAAAGGTCTCACTGACCTCTCTGATTGGCCGGAGAACATTGTCGCGCGGTTCACATGAGAATTCTGTGCAATTCACCGGACCTCGATCATCTGTAGGAACAGAGTTCAGCAATGTGATGGGAAATGGGATGAATTTGTGCCCATGTCCATACTGGGCTGGCAGGGAATGCTGGGGATTGTAGTTTTGCAACAGCTGAGTTTATTTTTTGGGTGGTGACACAATGTATCATGTTATCTTGGTGTTACATGGAGTGATACATGAGACTCACCCATTCCTGCGGGAGCGTCACTCCCAGCGTTGTATTTGTTGAGGATTATGGCCGGGATGAGCAGCTCGAAAGTCGGGGTCTGCACCAAGGGTAACCTGGGAAATACAGATAGTCAGCACCAGTCCCGTCCAATCATCGCTCATATTCTGTGGACCACTAATCAGCTCTCATCAGTCCCTACCCCAAAGATGAGCGAGCCATGAAATACCTTCATGAGGACATTCGACAAACTCATATCCTGTTGTAATATATGGCTTTAAATTTCTCACTATTTTGAAGGTCTCTGATTGCTATCAGTGAACAGGAACACTTTTTATAATACAAAACCTGAACAGATTTAAGACTTCTGACAGCGGAGGTTTTGATACAATTGTCTGAGCTAAGTAGCTGTGAATCCAGACCTACATGGTACATCGGACCATCACGATTGGGGTACACCTTGTCACGGTGGGAAAATGGTGTTTACTAAGTCCCCTATATTATTTACATGTACTATTGGTATTTACTTACAGCTGAGTATATGTTCAGTTGGTTTCTATCTTGGGTTTTGTCTGTCAAATGACCACAGTGTGAACATGCTCCTATACGATGCATGTATGCCAACTTGTGAACAAGTGCACAGTGAACAAGTCTGTAGGAACATGTTCACACGTGGTGGTGTGTGAACATGTTCCTACAGACTTGTTCACTGTGCAAGTAGCCCATGTGTTTCTGTTTCCATAATTGTTCTCTTGTGTCTACAAGACTAGGGAGGTCTCCATCACTCCTTGTGGGCTATCTGCACAAAAGCTGTTCCATTCAGCATGTCCACATGGACATTTCCTCTCTGAACCCTGCTCATACAGGTAATATACAGATGATCATGTTTTTAAATACATCAGATAGGGATTGCATACATCAGTTAGGACTGCTCTATATGGGTATACCGTGAAGTTTGGTAGAGCAGCTTAGTATACAATTTTTGCAAAAAACGTATCAACCAAATACCCTGTTTTTTACATCTTTTTACTAGCACTTGCTGATTACTCTGATTTTTTGCAATGGAGTGTTTTTGGTTTTACTGTGCTGTTTTGTGTCTACAGATTATTGCAATCAAGGAGTCACATAGTTCTGCATAAGTGCTGCATACACAAACCGGTAAATCATTTAGAATCAAGACCAAAGTATAAAAAGTTGCATTTATTTTATCAAATCTAGAAGACAGTTAGATCCTAATACTGTATAATATTACTACATGGGAATTGCTTATAGTCTGTAGCAAGGGAAGTCATATTGCTATGCATAGGAGCTGCATACACAAAACAGTAGAAGTTTTAGACCAAAACTTTATAAATCGGATTCTCATCTGCAACCCAAACAGAAAACCAGTGAACATATCTAACAGACAAAAACTATATTTCAACAATATCAGTTAAACTATTGGGTACCGTCATGGGTTACAATGCGGTGCCTTCTCTGCACCAAATGCACCATTCATTATAGGTGACCCAATGTCTCAGGTTCCATACAGATGTGTACAGTCACGATGCACAGTACACACCGACTCTGTAGATCCTGCATTGTGTTCACCCTGGTACTAGAAGGGTGCTCACAAAACAAAGGAACAAGAAGAAAACTACAGTGCAGCACAAAGTGCAGACAGTCTACTGACAAAGCAAGTTGGGTGGTAGTACGACCTTTGTATTATAGAGAAGTCACTGTGACACAGAATCATCCTGCAGTAGATTAAAAGGGACTTAACCTCGAAATAAAAGACCCATCTCTGGGAGCGGCATCACTCGAGAGACCAGGCCGATGCATGGTGCAGCTCCGGAGCTGTGCCTGCTCCATAGATGGGCAGGTGCTGACTGTTATACTGTCAGAGCCGGCGTTTAACAGCAGCAATCAAACCACCTAATACCAGTGACAATCTATGACCGCAGCATTTACGTTGTTTGATCCTGGTTGCGCAACTATTCAGGCACCCATCAGTTCTTCCTTCTGAAGGCTCCATCATCACCATCTTGGCACTGATATGAAACCCAACAACAAGCTGAGCTTCAGAAACAACCATCATTTTCACTATATGCTGCATTACAGGAGCAAGGTTGCTAGAAAAAAAATAAACTGTAAAGTAAAAAATTAAAAAAAATTAAACAATTCCCCTAATCCCCCACATTTCCCAATTAAAAATAAATATATTTAAAAATAAATTAAAAAAAGCAAATTTGTTACTTGCCACTTCTGTAAGAGCACGATCTATGACATTATAAATGTATTCATTCCATGTTAAATGCCGTCAAAAGAAGCAAACACCAAAATTTTATTTTTTTGATCTATGAAAAATGCAATATAAATCATAATGGGCACATATGATGTTTTTTCATCATATGTGTCCAAAATGTTACTTTTAAACAATACAGTTCACCACAAAAAAAAAAATCAAGCCACCACCCAGCTCCATGAATAGAAAAATGAAAAAGTCACAGGTCTCAGAAAATGTCGACAAGCAAAAATGTTTATTAGTATGATCAGAATTGTATTTAGCCACTAAAATAGTAAAAAAAAAAAAAAAACAACTGTGGAAATATAACTTGGGAGTCATGTAATTTCGTAATAGTTTGGAAGCCACATGTTACAGATATAGAGGAACCGCCATGGGGTCTAGTAAAACCCTATCTTTTGTTTTCTCATTGTTCACTATTCATCACAATCAATCAGAAGTCCTATAATGTATTATGTAACCTGCACAAGTGACATAATATCCTGAGAGCGTTACATGATCCTCTGCTTATTAAGCAGAATAGTTAATCTGTGGAGCGCGGGCTGCACATTTTTCACATATTTGACACATTCAGTACTTTGTAAACATAAAAACAGATAGCTCTGCAGAGTAGCTGTGTATACAAAATGGTAGGACACTATTTCTATGTACACTTAACTAAATCCACTTCAGTCCTAATGTTTTCCATGGTAGTAGATATACACTATACTATAATATATTTTGGATATATTTATGGAGGAAAACTCAACGCAGTGACCCATTATTTTGTGGATGATAATGGTTCCCAGATTTATACAATCTATAGATTTATTGCATTATCAATGGGGCGTGTCTTATATATTCTCTGGGGGCGTGTCCTTATGATGCTCTGCATAATTACCCTGGGAGCCACGTTTATTTACTAAAGACCATTAAAAGTAGCACTAAATAAAAAGTCCCATTTCTCTGGAGCCGTATGGTGAGTAGTATACAACGGGTATAAAATAAGAGCAAAAACTGGACCCTCTTGACCTGGTGACAGATCCTCCACCATGTGCTGTAAAGTACCGCGGATCCGTACATCAGCGCCTGGCGGACGAACACTTCCAACAGTGCCGCATGGCAGTTGTAAGATGCGCTCATTTCACTTAGAAGGCGCACATTTCTTAATTAATTTGGCGCATCTGACTGCACCTCTCACCCAGAATACCACAAATGCAAAAAATGTGCAACGCTGACAACACGAGTATTAATCTCCTTCCATTTAAAAGTCTGTTTTCCCAGCTGCTTAAGTTACAATATCTATATATATTCACTGTCAGCAAGCAGAGATATTGAAAAGCATATCGGCATTGTAAAGAATAACTGTTTCTCTGGACTCCCCGTTACATTGCAGCATGTCGGTGTCGCGCCACGATACCTTGTTCCCAGACTACTTTGTAAACTGGTGCTGATGCCACAGACGAAGAGGCTCCGGGCCAAGAAACGACTCTGATCTTGGGGTGTCAGCGGATGATGCTGCAGGAAGAGGCTGTGACAGGTGCAGAGCAGAGACGTCTGGACCAAGAGGTGCTGCAGGGGAGCGCAACAGTCAAATATCAAGTTCATTGTCCCAAAGTCATTGACTCATTATTATTATTTATTTATATAGCACCATTAATTCCATGGTGCTGTACATGAGAAGGGGTTACTCACCTCTCCAGCTGTTACAAAACTACAACTCCTAGCATCCTATGACAGCCGCATGATGGGAGGTGCAGTTTTGCAACACTGATCTGATCACGTCAGAGTATCATCGATTACCTGAAGTGCGAAGAAGAAGCTGAGCAGCCATGGTGGGGTCTCCTGCGGCCGGTAGGACTTTTGCCGGGTCCTTTTGGTCCCACAGCAGATGATGGACATCTCAGGGCCAGGTCGGAGCCGCTTCTATGAGGACATTGATGAACAGCAGAGCCCACCGGTCCCTGCAGGTAAGAAGAGGGACAAGACTCTTCCCAGGGGTCAGCACAACCTTGATCTGCTCCTTCATTGTCTGTCATCCATTAACCTCGGTGTTCTGCTTCCTTGCTCTAGGGTTTTCCAATAACGGAGCCTCTCGTGCGGGACGCGTGGATCTAGGGACTCAGGATACCATGAATTACGGGTGTGTGCGAGGAACTCGCCAGGTATCAGCGAGTTCACAATGTCGTGGCGAGAGGTTGTAGGATACAGCTGGGCCCCGAAGAGGATACAGGGGTCCTTCTAATAACAAAAATGGGGGCTATAGAACGTAAAAGTCAAATGCAACAAAAAAAGGACCTGATTATAACATAGGAAAATGGGGCGAATGCCCCTGGGGGTCTCAGCCACCGTGCTGCACTGTGGGGGTACTAACTTTATAATCACCTGCCATCACATTACCATGTGGGGTCTATTATACTCTATCATGTTAGCGAAATATAGCACTATGTGGTCACTTTATGCCACTGTTGTGTATTTGGAATCATGTGTTCTTAGATTATCTCTGAAGCTCAATGCTGTAATTTTTTTCAGTTTTCTACCATTTTTGCAGCTGTAGAACCTGTACAACTCCTTCACCTAACTGGTTGTCCTGCTGATATATTGTATACTGTCGCACGCTGCTCCTGACGGTGTGTTAGATGCAGCAGAGGTTTTACATGGCAGATCGGAGAGTGGAGAGGGGAGAATGCATCCATGTCTTCAAGGAGGGCAGATCACACAGGTCGTAGATAGGCAAGAAAGCACAGAAGGAATCACATAGGTTGTGTACCGGTTTAGAAAAACAGATAGACAACTGCTGCAAACTCTGCGGGGAAAGTCCTCGGCATTAGGTAGAGAAGATATAGGCTGCAGGAAGAGAAATCAGTCCAGGACTGAAGCTGCGCTGATACATGGACGAGTGGCAATAATGTTCTCAAAATCAAAGGTGTCTATATCCTTTAATGATTTTCATTGCCCATAGGGGTCATGCAATTGTGAATATTTACCCACCTGATCATTTAACTACTCACTAAGGCATCTGTCACCATAAAAATGCACCCAATCTACCAGCGGCAAGTTACAGAGAAGAAGGAGCTGAGCGGATGTATAAATAGTTTTGTGTAAAAACATTCTGTATTAACATATTGATTAAATTCACGGCTTCTTCTGTTCTTAGGAGTCCGGTGGGTGGAGTCACAGAACAATTGATCCATTGTATGACCATGCATGCAGCTAGCGCTGTCTGTGAATGAGTAGGAACTGAAGTTTGGAAAGTTCTACAACTTTGGTTTGTTGCATATTTAATGTTATAGGAACTTAGGAAATTTAATAATAATAATAATAATATTTTAACTTTAAAGATTTTGACATTTCAGGAGCATTTTTTTTAAACTTAATGAGGGCATGTTTGGTTTAAAAATCATTTTGTTTTCGATTTTCAATAAAGAATATGGAGTGTTTGTCTCTGTCAGCCTCTATGTATCACAGTGTTTGTCTCTGTCACAACATTTTTTAAATGTCTCAAATGATAAATTAGGCTAAAACATTTGGATAAGGAAAAAGATGCCAATAATAATGGAAAAAAACAACAGCATGAAACCAAGTGAAGTTAACTTAAAAAAGGTTGAAAAAGAAAGAATAAAGCGCAAATTAAAGCAATGATGAATCGTAGAATGGTAGAGTTGGAAGGGACCTCCGGGGTCATCTGTTCCAACCCCCTGCTCAAGTCACTAAACATCTCAGACAGGTGTCTGTCCAGCCTCTGAAGACTTCCATTGAAGGAGAACTCACCACCTCTCGTGGCCGCCTGTTCCACTCAGTGATCACCCTCAATGTCAAAAAGTTTTTTCTAATATCTAATCTGTATCTTCTCCCTTTCAGTTTCATCCCATTGCTTCTCGTGTTTCCAAGTGTAAATGAGAATAATGATGATCCCTCTACACTGTGACAGCCCTTCAGATATTTGTAGACAGCTATTAAGTCTCCTCTTCTTTTTTGCAGCTAAACATTCCCAGATCCTTTGAAGTCCACTCACCATCCCGGTCGCTCTTCTCTAAACTTGCTCCAGTTTTTCAATGTCTTTTTTACAATGTGGAGCCCAGAACTGGACACAGTATCCAGATGAGGCCCTGACCAAGGAGGAGTAGAAAGTGCAAACCGCTGCAACAAAAACACAGGAAACCGATTTTGCTGTGCTTTTGTAGCATTTTTTTCCGCTGTGTTTTTGATGAATAACTTTAACTTTATTAAACTTACACATGTAACAAGCACCCAAAAAAAATCACAGAAAAAAATGCAGCAAAAACAAATAAATTAAAAAAAAAGCAAAAAACAAAATTTTTACGAATTTGGCTTCAGAAATAAGAAAAAACCCGCTGCAAAAACGCCACATGTGACATGTAACCTAATTCTGAAAAGTGCCATGAGTGATAACATAGTAAGTAGTGCCAGAGTGTAACGTCAGGGGAATGAGGTGGGGGGGTGCCCTGAACACGTAACATTACCTATTTTTATTACACTGTTGTCGTCCTCTAGTCACATCCAAAGCTGCTGGTTTCCAGTTACGTCAGTGGGTGTACAGATGATGGCTACAGTTAGGACTTAGATACTTGTTCACATCTCTGAGTCCAGTTATAGTACAACCCTTGAAAAAAAGAAATTTTTTTACCAAGAAAAATGCAGCTTTGATTGTGAATAGAGAAGTTGTTATATTATGACAACTAAAACAAGATGAAGTAAACAAAAGAAACAAAAAAACCTTCTTCCACAATATGGAATATATATTTGTACCTGCAGATTAGTGGAATGACAGCAGACATCCTCCTGCACCGCGAGCTGCCGCCATCCACCATAATAATTATCCTCATCCCCCAGACAAATTAGCGGTGTGTCAGTCCACAGGGAGACCAAATACTCTCTGCGTCTTATCCCTAGCAAAGAAGTGCTAATATGAGCAGCACAGAGGCTCAGTGATTAACACTGTACAATGGCTCAGTGGTTAGAACAGTACAATGGCTCAGTGGTTAGCACTCTACATTGGCTCAGTAGTTAGCACTGTACAGTGGCTCAGTAGTTAGCACTGTACAATGGCTCAGTGGTTAGCACTGTACAGTGGCTCAGTAGTTAGCACTGTACAATGGCTCAGTGGTTAGCACTGTACAGTGGCTCAGTAGTTAGCACTGTACAATGGCTCAGTGGTTAGCACTGTACAATGGCTCTGGTTAGCACTGTACAGTGGTTCAGTAGTTAGCACTGTACAATGGCTCAGTGGTTAGCACTGTACAATGGCTCAGTAGTTAGCACTGTACAGTGGCTCAGTAGTTAGCACTGTACAATGGCTCAGTGGTTAGCACTGTACAATGGCTCAGTGGTTAGCACTGTACAGTGGCTCAGTAGTTAGCACTGTACAATGGCTCAGTGGTTAGCACTCTACATTGGCTCAGTAGTTAGCACGCTACAATGGCTCAGTGGTTAGTACTGTACAGTGGCTCAGTGACTAGCACTGTACAATGGCTCAGTAGTTAGCACTGTACAATGGCTCAGTGGTTAGTACTGTACAATGGCTCAGTGGTTAGTACTGTACAATAGCTCAGTGGTTAGTACTGTATTGTGGCTCAGTTGTTAGAACTGTACGGTATCTATGTGGTTAGCATTATACGGTGGCTCAGTGATTAGCACTGTTGCTTTGCAGCGCTAGGGTCGTCAATACAAATCGCACCAAGGATGACATCTGCAAGGAGTTTGTATGTTCTCCCCATGTTTGCGTAGGTTTCCTCTGATTTCTCCAGTTTCCTCCCACATTCCAAAGACAAACTGATAGGGAATGTAGATTGTGAGCCCCGATGGGGACAGCGATGATGATGTCTGTAAAGCGCTGCGGAATTAATGGTGCTGTATAAGTGAGTAAAATAAATAACATATCTTTGAATGATAATTGCCCCTAAGGTAGCACCAGGGACATCACATGGCACAATGGAATATTTCCGAGCCATATCTACAATAATCTGATGTCCGCACAATGCACAGATATTTCTGTGATCAGGGACATAATCGCTTCTATGGTTCCAATCTTCAGGCTTTCCAGTCACGTGAAACCACCGCAATGTAATATCAGTGATGGATTTATCATAGTCGTGCAATGCGTCCAGGACGGTGAGAGAATTCCCAGAAATATGGAAGTATTATTCCACTGTGGGGAAATGCAACATAAATTACCATGATATCTTTGCACCGTCATTTCGTGCACACAATTAGCCATCTTGACCAGGTTGAGGGCTGAGGGGCCGTTATTGCAGACCCATGAGACAACGAGAATTACAGACCGCTTCTAATGTCCACGGTGACTCCGCCATCAAAAAGGTCTCATCTGATTTTGTATTTATGTCTTTTATTTTTGCATTGTTTTTGCCTTTTATATCATTTTATTTCATTTTTTAAGCACTGTACGTACCCACAACCACAAAGAGGGAAAGTACAGCCTGGTTATGTCACCCTGTGTTTGCAAGAAGGCAAGCAGCGTGCCTGGCAGGTGCTCAGGAAAGCTGGGTGGCGTGTGTAGCACTGTGCACCGAAGAGACCTCATGTGTATGTGAAATAACACAATTTGTCTGCTCATGTGGTTTAATGACTCCCTGTTAAGTAATAAATGCACTGGATGATTCATTTAAAGGGATCTTCTACTTTCCAAATCCCAACTTGTTAGAAGGGTTCTTTGCAATAGGTCAATCATAAAGTGTCCACCACGTAGGGATTCTCAGTTATCAGTAGTCGTCTGCCAGAAATCCTGATTGCGAGTGGTTAATGTCTCTGTGGCGCCCCCAAAAGAGAAATTAAGCATTACATAATGACCATACGTATCAATGGGTTGAAAGAAGGATCCTAAACAGAGGACCCCTCTAATCATTCTATAAGAGGGTATATAATGAGCTCTATAAAATGGACAAGCAATTTCCAGATACATTCTGCGTATAGTTTGCACTCACTCTCTGTGACAAGCGATTTCACTTTCTAAAATTATTCTAAAATGTTTTTATTTTTACTATGGCTAAAAGAACTAAAAGGAAGCAGAAAGTGTCCCAACCCCAGGACACCCAATGAGCTTACAGGATATGTGCCCATTCTTACATATTGTTTTATTGTTACTTTTCTTCCTAAATGCACAGTTAAGAAACTTTCTACATAGTCTTTGTTAAAAAATATTCTACCGTTTGGCCGGTGCAGACAGTCTGTATGGATAATAACTAGGTGAAAACATTAAAAAAAGTTACAAATCCATCAGAGTTCCTCCTCCTCATGGCTCTTTACCCTCCCTTCACTCAGTTTTAGAGATAGCAGAAAAGAGGTGGAGATGGTTGTATACAGATTTATACAGTGTGTGGAACAGGGTAAAGCAAAGAGGCTACCGATCCAGCATATATTACTGGGAGAGACACCCAGGCTCTATTACTGGGAGAGACACAGCGCTCACATCCATCCTATATTACTGGGAGAGACACCCAGGCTCTATTACTGGGAGAGACACCCAGCCTATATTACTGGGAGAGACACACAGACCTCACCTCCAGCCTATATTACTGGGAGAGACACACAGACCTCACCTCCAGCCTATATTACTGGGAGAGACACACAGACCTCACCTCCAGCCTATATTACTGGGAGAGACACACAGACCTCACCTCCAGCCTATATTACTGGGAGAGACACACAGAGCTCACATCCAGCCTATATTACTGGGAGAGACACACAGAGCTCACATCCAGCCTATATTACTGGGAGAGACACACAGACCTCACCTCCAGCCTATATTACTGGGAGAGACACACAGACCTCACCTCCAGCCTATATTACTGGGAGAGACACACAGACCTCACCTCCAGCCTATATTACTGGGAGAGACACACAGACCTCACCTCCAGCCTATATTACTGGGAGAGACACACAGACCTCACCTCCAGCCTATATTACTGGGAGAGACACACAGACCTCACCTCCAGCCTATATTACTGGGAGAGACACACAGAGCTCACATCCAGCCTATATTACTGGGAGAGACACACAGACCTCACATCCAGCCTATATTACTGGGAGAGACACACAGACCTCACCTCCAGCCTATATTACTGGGAGAGACACACAGACCTCACCTCCAGCCTATATTACTGGGAGAGACACACAGACCTCACCTCCAGCCTATATTACTGGGAGAGACACACAGACCTCACCTCCAGCCTATATTACTGGGAGAGACACACAGACCTCACCTCCAGCCTGTATTACTGGGAGAGACACACAGAGCTCACATCCAGCCTGTATTACTGGGAGAGACACACAGAGCTCACATCCAGCCTATATTACTGGGAGAGACACACAGACCTCACCTCCAGCCTATATTACTGGGAGACACACACAGATCTCACCTCCAGCCTATATTACTGGGAGAGACACACAGATCTCACCTCCAGCCTGTATTACTGGGAGAGACACACAGACCTCACACCCAGCCTATATTACTGGGAGAGACACACAGAGCTCACCTCCAGCCTATATTACTGGGAGAGACACACAGACATCACCTCCAGCCTGTATTACTGGGAGAGACACACAGACATCACCTCCAGCCTGTATTACTGGGAGAGACACACAGACATCACATCCAGCCTATATTACTGGGAGAGACACACAGATCTCACATCCAGCCTATATTACTGGGAGAAACACACAGAGCTCACATCCAGCCTATATTACTGGGAGAGACACACAGAGCTCACATCCAGCCTATATTACTGGGGGAGACACTCCTACAAGAGAAATATCTGATACTTGGAACATACAGCACATTGCCCATCAATGGGTCAGAAAATTAATAAAGGAATGAAGATTGCAGACAGTAATTAGCTATAGTTAACCAGTAACATATGTAAAAATCTTTTTTTTTTTCCATTTGCAATGTGTCTATAGCCTTTAATGCAGTTATCCACTTTGAACAATCATCTTATATTAGAAAAGCTGCCCCCAAAATAAAGTTACCTCAAGACATCCTGCTAATGAGACCCCCAGCAACCTGCCGTTATTGGAGAGAGAACCTGGCAGCAAGTGTTTATCTGTAGCGCCCCCGCAGGAGTAATGATGTATTGCACTGGATGTCTAATGAAATCACTGGCTTGTCTGTACCGCATGGACCTGCTGGGTCCACCAGAGCGACGCTCCTCGTAACTGCTCGCTGGTCTCACCTTTATAATCACATAATGACAACATTTACTGTACAGATCTGTGTCCAACCTTCCAGCGCGGAGAACTGAATGTCCGCCATTATTACATTACACAGGATGAGATATAGAAAAAGGAAAAAGAAAATCGAGCGGGCACCGCCAACATAAGTTATAGCCATATACACTCGGTGCTACCAATGCGCCTAAGAAAGTCATGCAATAGAAAAAGAGAAAAAGAAGCGCAAGAAAGGTGCACACTGAGCCACAATACTAATCAATATCAAATTTTTATTGAGACCAACATACAGTGCTACATTTTTAAAACATACTTAAAAAACAGCATAAAACATATGCCTACACACACTAAATGAATGTCCTCTGAATATGAGGACATAGTAGAACACAGACCCCTAAGGAAAAATAATCCTACAAAAGGTCTCCGTGAGTGACATGCAAATAAAAAGTATGATAAGATGCTGGCACGTGTCCGTTAGCCTGGTCCCGGCGTTGTGTACTAACGTGTGGAAATGGTGTCCAGAAACTATGATAATACCAGTTGCACAATAAATATGGACATGGATGGAGAAATATATAAATATCAACCTACTTAGCTATAATTTAGTCATATATACAATGAAAGTAGGTACTAAACAATAAACACAATGCCTGGTAACAATAAATGAGACATTTCCACCATTTCCATAATATCTATGTAAATAGTTCCCCACAACGCCAGGCTTTGGCTCCACTGGCACTGCCAAGTGCACGAAACCGCAGTCATGATATAGATACTCACTAGGAGATGGGGTCTGCGTACTCCCTACGCGTATCGCCGTTCTCGGTGGCTTCGTCAGGGGAAGTAATAGTCCTCTAGCTGTGTCCGACATTTATAGTGTAAGTGCACTTACTCATTGGCCAGAGAATGCCGGCACCTGTGTCCGGGAAGCTCTGGCCAATCTAACAGTCCAAAAGTTCCAATGGGGATATACAATACCAGTACTGGTCTATTGCCTGGGTCGGCATGTGTCCAATGCATGAGTCAAGCACGAGTCTCCCTCTCCTGTCCGCCGTATATTCCACTCCCGGTTAGTGCAATCACAGTCAAAGGAGATCCTCCCAGTTACCCAGCGTCATAGAGACACAGCGCCGGCCCATTAATGAAATCTCCTAACGCGCTTGCGTGATATGCCTGCAATCTGCCAATACGCCTGCGCTGTAAATTGCATGTGTGTCCACTGAGGGAGCCACCCCCCTGTAAATACACTGGCGCTCTGACTGCACGTGCTAATTTCTCTGCTGTGTTTACCTGTGCCCAATGGCGTTTGGCTGCTAGGCAACCCCTGCCGACTCCAAAGAACACTGGGGTCAGCGTCACTAGTGACGTATGTGACCGCTCCCCCACGCATGCGCACAGTAGCTCTGCTCTTTTGAAGGTGCTGAAGCCCCTCAACGCGCATGTGCCCGTACTCCCTGCTCAATATCCTAAGCTTCAGCCCCTGTCTATCCACAAAAGCAGAGCGCAACCGCATCCCATATCTACCCTGTTTCCCCGAAAGTAGGACCCCCCCGAAAGTAAGACAGGGTGGGGGTTTCGGGGGGGTCCTCCAATGTAAGACCTCCCCCGAATGTAAGGCAGGGTTGGGGGGGCCGCTGTGAAATGTAAGGCCCTTACCTTTGGGCCGCCGCTGTCCCCCATTGGGTCCCCAGGCTCCAGAGGTGTCCTCAGGTGCAGCTGGGCGGGTCCAGCGCTCATGGGGTTAACTCGCCGTGTTAACCCCGCAATCCGCCCAGCTCAACAGCTCATTGGCTGCCCCTGCTCCCCACGTCACCGCCGGCCCCCGGCTCAAGCGCTGATTGGCCAATCAGCTCGAGTGCTGATTGGCCCAGCAGCTCGGGCTGTAATTGGCTGCCCCAGCCCCACGTCACCGCTGTTTCCCTGCTGATTGGCACAGCGTTCCCTGCAGCACAGGCCTTCCGCACCCACAGCCGCACCGCAGAGGAAAACGTCCAGCATTTAAAAACCAAGTAGGGAAACATGTACTGTATAGGGTATGGGGCTGTGTGCAGTGGGATACGGCACTGTTATGGGGTATGGGGCTGTGTGCAGTGGGATCCGGCACTGTTATGGTATGCAGGCAGAGGGTATACGGCAATTACCGTACAGTACCGTACCGTAGTGTGTTACTGTTACCGTACTTTGATTTGTTGTCTGCTTTCCAGTTGAACGGTTAATAAATGTTAATTTATTGGTTAAAAAGAAATTGTCATTCTTTTTTTTTTCCGGCTTATGTAAGACCTCCCCCGAAAGTAAGACAGGGTGGGACTTTTTGGGGTAAAATTAATGTAAGACAGGGTCTTACTTTCGGGGAAACACGGTATATACGCTAATACCGCATCCTGATAGACATTATATGTGGCCATGCTAGTTTGTAAGGCCAAAAACCTCTATCCCTACATGAATGCGCTTGCGTGGCTCTATTAAGCATTCTGGATACGTTGCACTTATCTATTACTGGAGCACAGTAGTGCCCTAATGGCGACATATTCTATGCCCTAAAAGAAAAAGAGAAAAAATGAAAAAAATGATGAAAAAAATAAATGAAAAAATGAGCAATTACTAGAAGAGATATAGCCACCGGTACTATCCCGATCTTAAAGTTGGGCTACCTCCCATATATGTTCCTTCATGCAGATAGACCCTGGATGAGATATATGCATAAGTGTGAACTGTGTAAACGGCATATACCTAGTCACAAAATGATGAGTCCTGCTCACAGGTCCGCGGACGGTCCAGCTCTAGTCTGTAAAACTCTCAGAAGCAGAAAGTACGGTCTATCATAGATCCTAATTCACAATGAACAGGCAGGACTCGAAGAAAACGAGGGTCCTTCAAGGTGACCCCTCCGATGACCGCCATGCTTCTGTCCGTGATGGGACAGCGCCCCCCAGCCACAAAATGTCCTATCACACGGCGTGCGTCCTCGTGGTCTCGCATCACAAGGAATTGCGGTCTAGACCTGGAAGGAAAGAAAAAGAAACATCGTGAAATAAAGGAAGAGTTTGCAGGACGGGTGACAGAGAACGCAGAAGCCGTGGAGTAAACCCTGAGAGCAGAGAAAGGATTCAGGATGGCAGCCGGAGAAGAAGTCATCGCTGAGTCGCAGGGTTTACGCTGTGCAAGAAGACGGAGACGCGCGTGCAGCCACAGGGGAGGACACAGGAGTTCACAGGTTATTTCAGGGTTAATTTTCTGATTTGGACCCAGAATTAACTTTTTGAAAAAACTTTTTTCAGTTTTGAACGACTTTACAGAATTTATCTGGAAAGAAGAAGTCAAAATAGTAATGACTCCCATCATTGCTGCTGTTCTCCATAGACTCCCAACCTCCCAGCAGAATATAAAACAGGCTCTTGTCTGCTCATGGTTGACCTTCGGGTCCTTATTAAGTCACCTGCAGCCGTGGCAAACTAATTGGCGCCTAATGATCCTGTCGAGTTGAGGAAATTACCCCACGTCTGCCGTGTGACACTTTGTTTCTGCCTCTTTATGAACAACAGGATCTAGAGGCAGCTCCTATGCAAGCTCACTACCAACCACCACCAGCAGAGGGAGCCCAGGAGCCTACTGTTTACCGTGTGCAGGGAGCTCCCTCTAGTGGTGGCTACAGGAAGCCACATTTTATCATGCAGTACTAGCTGTATGCCGGGATTCAGGTCAGATATAAATACTGTAACTGCAGAGCTGTACAACAAGTAATAAGCCCAACTGTGCAAAAACATTGACCTTCAATTTAATGGAGTTCTCTACCTTACAAATCCTAAATTGTTAGGGAGGTCCTCAGTGTGTGGATCACAAAGTGCCCCCCATCATCCCATGGAGACCCCCAAAAGATCTCAATTCTGCCCAAGAGATGAGGATTCTGAACAGCGGACCCTCCTGATAATTCCATCATAGGGGGGATAACAGACGGTTTTCTGAACTGGACAGTTTCCAGGTTTATTCTGCAAATTAGTCACAAAACTGTTACAATCTCTTTTGCAGGCATGCAAATTCACATGCGTCATCCACGATCCATGGCAAAATTCGATTATTTTGCTTCTGCCAAAGACTAAAAGGAAGAAAAATAAGAGGAAGAGAGCAGCCGGCCCGAGACACTTCAGGAGGAAAAACAGAAAGGAAAGCAGAATTTCAGGCAGCGAAGAAAACCTGGTGGCAGCAGAAATGCGACTGTCTGAGGTTCCAGGGGGCAAAGTGCAAGGACGAGCTTTCCAGACAATTCTCACATGGACGCTTGCTCCTGCTTCACACTGTAGGGGGCGTACCTGAGCCTCAGAGAGGAGAAGGAGGTGCAGGGTGAAGGTAGGAAAGAGCCCTCCAGGGTTAGGAATTAAGGGCGTCAATACCTGCGGGGGTTAAAACCAGGGCTTGTAGGATGTCAGAGAGGGACACGATCCCAAGGAGCCGACGTTCCTCATCCACCAGAACCAAGCGATGAACCTGCAGAAGGAAGGACAATTATGGAGAACAGGATGCCACCACCAATATCTGCATAGCTGCTATAACCTGGGCATATCCTGTATATAATAATATATGTACAGCCGCTATAACCTGGGCATATCCTGGGTATAATAATATATGTACAGCCGGTATAACCTGGGCATATCCTGGGTATAATAATATATGTACAGCCGGCATAACCTGGGCATCTCCTGTATATGATAATATATGTACAGCCGGTATAACCTGAGCATCTCCTGTATATAATTATATATGTACAGCTGGTATAACCTGGGCATCTCCTGTGTATAATAATATATGTACAGCCGGTATAACCTGGGTATCTCCGGTATATAATTATATATGTACAGCTGGTATAACCTGGGCATCTCCTGTATATAATTATATATGTACAGCTGGTATAACCTGGGCATCTCCTGTATATAATTACTGTATATATGTACAGCTGGTATAACCTGGGTATCTCCTGTATATAATTATATATGTACAGCCGGTATAACCTGGGTACCTCCTGTATATAATTAATGTATATATGTACAGCTGGTATAACCTGGGTATCTCCTGTATATAATTATATATGTACAGCCGGTATAACCTGGGTATCTCCTGTATATAATTACTGTATATATGTACAACTGGTATAACCTGGGTATCTCCTGTATATAATTATATATGTACAGCCGGTATAACCTGGGTACCTCCTGTATATAATTAATGTATATATGTACAGCTGGTATAACCTGGGTATCTCCTGTATATAATTATATATGTACAGCCGGTATAACCTGGGTATCTCCTGTACATAATTACTGTATATATGTACAGCTGGTATAACCTGGGTATCTCCTGTATATACTTATATATGTACAGCCGGTATAACCTGGGTATCTCCTGTATATAATTACTGTATATATGTACAGCTGGTATAACCTGGGTATCTCCTGTATATACTTATATATGTACAGCCGGTATAACCTGGGTATCTCCTGTATATAATTACTGTATATATATACAGCTGGTATAACCTGGGTATCTCCTGTATATAATTATATATGTACAGCTGGTATAACCTGGGTATCTTCTGTATATACCGGTAATTATATATGTACAGCTGGTATAACCTGGGAATCTCCTGTATATAATTATATATGTACAGCTGGTATAACCTGGGTATCTCCTGTATATAATTATATATGTACAGCTGGTATAACCTGGGCATCTCCTGTATATAATTATATATGTACAGCTGGTATAACCTGGGCATCTCCTGTATATAATTACTGTATATATGTACAGCTGGTATAACCTGGGTATCTCCTGTATATAATTATATATGTACAGCCAGTATAACCTGGGTATCTCCTGTATATAATTACTGTATATATGTACAGCTGGTATAACCTGGGTATCTCCTGTATATAATTATATATGTACAGCCGGTATAACCTGGGTACCTCCTGTATATAAATACTGTATATATATACAGCTGGTATAACCTGGGTATCTCCTGTATATAATTATATATGTACAGCCAGTATAACCTGGGTATCTCCTGTATATAATTACTGTATATATGTACAGCTGGTATAACCTGGGTATCTCCTGTATATAATTATATATGTACAGCTGGTATAACCTGGGCATCTCCTGTATATAATTACTGTATATATGTACAGCTGGTATAACCTGGGTATCTCCTGTATATAATTATATATGTACAGCCAGTATAACCTGGGTATCTCCTGTATATAATTACTGTATATATGTACAGCTGGTATAACCTGGGTATCTCCTGTATATAATTATATATGTACAGCTGGTATAACCTGGGTATCTTCTGTATATACCGGTAATTATATATGTACAGCTGGTATAACCTGGGTATCTCCTGTATATAATTATATATGTACAGCTTGTATAACCTGGGCATCTCCTGCATATAATTATATATGTACAGCTGGTATAACCTGGGTATCTCCTGTATATACTTATATATGTACAGCCGGTATAACCTGGGTATCTCCTGTATATAATTACTGTATATATATACAGCTGGTATAACCTGGGTATCTCCTGTATATAATTATATATGTACAGCTGGTATAACCTGAGTATCTTCTGTATATACCGGTAATTATATATGTACAGCTGGTATAACCTGGACATCTCCTGTATATAATTATATATGTACAGCCGGTATAACCTGGGTATCTCCTGTATATAATTACTGTATATATGTACAGCTGGTATAACCTGGGTATCTCCTGTATATAATTACTTTATATATGTACAGCTGGTATAACCTGAGTATCTCCTGTATATACTTATATATGTACAGCCGGTATAACCTGGGTATCTCCTGTATATAATTACTGTATATATATATATATATATATATATATATATATATATATATATATATATATATATACACAGCTGGTATAACCTGGGTATCTCCTGTATATAATTATATATGTACAGCTGGTATAACCTGGGTATCTCTTGTATATAATTATATATGTACAGCTGGTATAACCTGGGCATCTCCTGTATATAATTACTGTATATATGTACAGCTGGTATAACCTGGGTATCTCCTGTATATAATTATATATGTACAGCCGGTATAACCTGGGTATCTCCTGTATATAATTACTGTATATATGTACAGCTGGTATAACCTGGGTATCTCCTGTATATAATTATATATGTACAGCCGGTATAACCTGGGTACCTCCTGTATATAATTACTGTATATATGTACAGCTGGTATAACCTGGGCATCTCCTGCATATAATTATATATGTACAGCTGGTATAACCTGGGTATCTCCTGTATATAATTATATATGTACAGCTGGTATAACCTGGGTATCTCCTGTATATAATTATATATGTACACCTTGTATAACCTGGGCATCTCCTGTATATAATTATATATGTACAGCTGGTATAACCTGGACATCTCCTGTATATAATTATATATGTACAGCTGGAATAACCTGAGTATCTCCTGTATATAATTATATATGTACAGCTGGTATAACCTGGGTATATTCTATATGTTATTATATATGTACAGCTGGAATAACCTGGGTATCTCCTGTATATAATTACTGTATATATGTACAGCTGGTATAACTTGGGTATCTCCTGTATATAATTACTGTATATATGCAGTCAATATGGCCACCACTGAACCCCATCAGCAGCACCGTAGCCCACCCAAGACATCACAAAGTCCTGATACTGTCCTAATAATGGACTCAAATCCTGAAACCAGAGAGATGGAAGAGAGAACAGAACCAGCCACCAGCAAAGCCAGCACCACAGACCCTCGTCAGCAGCACCGTAGCCCACCCAAGACATCACAAAGTCCTGATATTGTCCTAATAATGGACTCAAATGGGAAGTACCTAAATACACAGCGGCTATTCCCAGGAAAACAGGTCCGTACAATCCGCTGTGCAAGTATTGAACAGGTGACAGAGGTCATCAGTAGACCACGGTTTACCAACCCAAAGCACATTATTATACACACGGGTACAAACAATCGGCCAGACCAGCAGATCGCAGAACAACTGATCAACCTGGCAAAGATGGCAAACCTAAAATTCCGGGACAGTAAAATCATTCTGTCATCGCTGCTTCCAAGAAAGGACATACCCAGGCAAACCACCCAAGCCATCAATGCAGAACTGACTGAAAAGATCAAGACTGTGCCAAACGTGACCCTGGCACAACACCTCTCCATAAACAACAGTCACCTGCACGATGATAAACACCTCAACAAACAAGGGGTCAGCCTCCTGGCCAAAGAGCTGAAGGACATCGTGCTAAACAGAGACCCCGGGCCTGGATTCAACAGTGGCCATAATCACACTGAAAGACCCCCGAGAACGATAAAGCAGAAAACCCCAAGGCTACCTCCTGGAGCTGGAAACAAAGCTCTTCACCCAGTGTCAGACCATCGGAGGTGGAGACCTCCACCGAGGACACCACCAAGCCCACACAGATACATGCAGAGCAGAGATAGGGATGAGATAATAAACCTGCTCAATGCACTGCGCAGAATAATAATGTGACCGGATGGAACCAAGCACCACTATAAAACTGTCAGAAATCCAGTTTGTCCCACACAGCCATACTCATTACAAGGTATATACACACAAACCACACAGAAGAATGTCTTCACTTACAATCAGCAGCTGGAATATCCAGGGTCTCAACGCCTCAACCTTTGGATCTAAAACAAAGGACCCTGATTTTATACAAAGTATGAAAAATATAGACATTCAGATCCTCCTGGAAACATGGACCAGAGCCGAAAACGAATCCCTGGTGCCTATTGGATACAAGGAATTCTTGGTCCATGCCCAGAAAAATAAAAACATCAAACAGGGCCGGGGCTCAGGAGGAGTAGCGATCTGGTATAAAGAGGAGCTCCACCAGTACATCAAACCGGTGAAGAAAGGAGGCAGCCACATATGGATCAGAATCAGCAGCTCCATGCTCACCTGTCAGTCTGATGTCCACCTCTGTGCCACCTATATACCACCGCCAGAGTCCCCCTACTTCAATCCAGACTGCTTCGAGATCTTACAAAGAGAAGCCGCCCATTATCAGGCCCTGGGCAAAGTTCTCATCTTTGGAGACCTCAATGCAAGAACAGGGAGAGAGAGAGACTTCCTGACCACGGATGGAAACATCTACATACTTGGAGCAGAGAATGACGGCCAAGACCCTGTACACACTGAGAGAAACAGCTATGACAGTACAGTCAACAAAAGTGGCAGAAAGCTCCTGAACGTATGTAAAAGTTTAGGACTTCATATCCTTAATGGACGATGCAAGGGTGACTCCTTAGGAAGGTATACACTAAACTCCCATGTAGGGAGGAGTGTAGTTGATTACGCCATTACAGACATGAACCTGGCAGATGTCAGCGCCTTCATAGTCACCCCACAAACGCACCTGTCAGACCACAGCCAACTTCTTCTGTACATAAAATCTACAGAGAAACCATCCACTCAGAAGCCACAGCAGAGCGGCCTCTTCACCCGGCCTCCATCCTATAAATGGTCCAAAATGTCGGCACTAAGATATAAAGAAGCTTCCAGAAGACCTGAAATACAGCGGATGCTCCACCACTTCTACAACCTTGAGTACATGCCAAACCCAGAGGGAGTGAACCAAGCAGCAAAGGACCTCAACAATATATTCTACGCAATGGCCAGACTGTCCGACCTTAAAAAAGTCGACTACAAGAGACCAAAAGAAACACAGGTCAATGGCTGGTTTGACAGAGAATGTAAAGCTGTACGGAAGACCCTGAGAACAGCCTCCAACAAGAAACACAGAGACCCCAACCACCTGGGTCTGAGGGAAGCCTATGACTCCATACAAAAGCAGTACAAAACCATCCTCAGGAGGAAGAAGCAGAGTTACATCTCTACGAAGCTCAATCAACTTCAAGACGCCCTCCAAGACCACTCCTTCTGGGAACTATGGAACCACATGGGCACCAAAGACAAGAAAAACAACAACCATATCCAAAATGGCAACCTCTGGCTCCAATACTTCAGAGACCTCTATAAAGACATTCCAAAGGAAGGACTAAGCCAAGAACAGGAAAACATAATGGCGAAACTAAAAGCAATGGAGGAAAAAATCAAAAACTTCCAAAACCCGGTGGATACACCTATAACACTACAGGAAGTAACCGAGAGACTCTCCTCCATAAGAAGTAGAAAAGCCGGTGGCCTAGATGGAATCCTACCAGAAATGCTGAAGTACAGCCCACCAGAAATACAGGCTGCAATGGTTAAACTCTTCAATATTGTACTGAGTGCCGGCTACTTCCCTCGTACCTGGAACCAAGGCCTCATCACACCCATCCACAAGAGTGGGGACAGGTATGACCCAGCCAACTACAGAGGCATATGCGTCAGCAGCAACCTGGGAAAACTGTTCAACAGTATCCTGAACAAGAGGATCCTCACCTTCCTCACCGAGCACAACGTCCTCAACAAGAGCCAAGCAGGGTTCATGCCGAACCACCGCACCACTGACCACATCTATACTCTGCACAGCCTCATTCAGAGACACATCTACAATACAAAGAATGGGAAGATATACGCCTGCTTTGTGGACTTTAAAAAGGCCTTTGATTCAGTGTGGCACCCGGGCTTATTCCTGAAACTGCTGGAGAGTGGAATAGGAGGAAAGACCTACGATGTCATCAAAAGCTCCTACACCGAGAGCAGCTGCAGCGTGAGTGTGAGCGGCAAAAGAACGGCTTTTTTCCAGCAGAGCCGCGGAGTAAGACAAGGCTGCAGCCTAAGCCCAACGCTCTTCAACATCTACATCAACGAGCTGGCTACCGCCCTGGAATCCTCCTCAGCACCAGGACTCACCCTCCACGACGCTCAGGTGAAATTCCTGCTGTATGCAGATGACCTGCTGCTGCTGTCACCAACCGAGAAAGGCCTCCAGGACAACCTGAAAATCCTAGAGAAATTCAGCTCCACCTGGGCCCTACCGGTCAACCTAAAGAAAACCAACACCATGGTGTTCCAGAGGAGAAAGAGAAGATCAGACCAACACCCATCATTTATCCTCAACAACTGCGACCTCACAGGAACGGACAAATATACCTACCTGGGCCTAGAGATTCACCGGTCAGGGAACTTCAAACAAGCCATAGAGACCCTGAAAGACAAGGCCTGCAAAACCTTCTATGCCATCCGAAGGACACTCTACCAGGGGCTGGCTGGCACTTTTTAGCCTGGGGGGCAATCACAAGGCAGTGGCCCACCAGTTGCGGTGGACCACCCCTGCCCTGCTTATCTCTGGTCCCTGCATTAAAGCAGCAGAAATAACATGCTTTAAAAAATGGGAAGGTATATAGATATGGGAACAGAACGGAGCTTGCTGAATAGATACTGCAACAGAAGCAAGCTGACTGCATAGACACGAGAATGGAACTAAGATTACTACATACGGTACATACCTGAACTGAAATGAGCTTACAAAAAAGACATGTGAGCAGAATCAAGCTTACTACAAAGCTATGGGAAAAGAACGGAGCTTACTACAGAGATAAGGGAGCAGAACCAAGCTTTCACCTACTAAGTCTACTACGTAGATAGAGCAATAAAACCAAGACTCCTACGTAGATATGGGAACAGAACCAAGCTTACCGCATACATATGGTACCAGAATCTAGATTATTATATTTATACAGTGCCAGAACCAAGCTTACTGCTTACATATGGTACTATAACTGAGCTGATTTACAAACATACATACAACTCCAGAAACACGGACATGTAAAACACACAGTATGGCAGGGGTGTTGCTAGGGTCATAAAAGATCAGGGGCCCAAACCCCAAAGTGCATGTCTCCCTATACGACCCCCCTCTAGCTATTTAAAATAGCATCTATACATGTATAATTACAGTATATACTGTTGCTAACCAAAAACACACAATGCAATGACCAATATTATAAAATTACGGCTATAAAATGCCAAATAATACGGCTACACAATGTCAACTACCATAACCACTACACAGCGAATACATATTATCATATTGCCATTACCTCTACATAACAAAACACTTTATATAAATACCAATGACACCACTATACAGCTTCTACTACATAATGACTGAAACACATTAAGCTGTTACTAAATAAAAAAAAGAAAACAAAAATGCTACTAAAGAGCAATAATACCACCTTATAGTAACCATATATTGGTAGATCCCAGCCCTGCACATACATGTGATTACAGTACAGTCCTATATAGTAACTTACAGATGACGTTTTTTTCTGATTCAGGTGCCCCTATGAAAACTATTAATTTCCCTATTTATAACAAATAATGTCCTCTGGGTTCCCAACCAGCTCTTTATACAGTGGGTGCAGAAAGTATTCAGACCCCTTTACATTTTTCACTCTTTGTTTCATTACAGCCATTTGGTAAATTAAAAAAAGTTTATTTTTTTCACATTAATGTACACTCTGCACCCCATCTTGACTGAAAAAAACCCTGAAATGTAGAAATTTTTACAAATTTATGAAAAAGCAAAAACTGAAATATCACATGGTCATAAGTATTCAGACACTTTGCTCAGTATTGAGTCTTCTTGGGAATGATGCAACAAGTTTTTCACACCTGGATTTGGGGATCCTCTGCCATTCTTCCTTGTAGATCCTCTCCAGTTCCGTCAGGTTGGATGGTGAACATTGGTGGACAGCCATTTTCAGGTCTCTCCAAAGATGACCATTGGGTTTAGGTCAGGGTTCTTGCTGGGCTAGTCAAGAATGGTCACAGAGTTGTTCTGAAGCCACTCCCTTGTTATTTTAGCTGTGTGCTTAGGGTCATTGTCTTGTTGGAAGGTGTACCTTCAGCCAAGTCTGAGGTCCAGAGCACTCTGGAAGAGGTTTTCATCCAGGATATCTCTGTACTTGGCCGCATTCATGTTTCCTTCAATGACAACCAGTCGTCCTGTCCCTACAGCTGAAAAACACCCCCATAGCATGATGCTGCCACCACCATGTTTCACTGTTGGGATTGTATTGGGCAGGTGATGAGCAGTGCCTGGTTTTCTCCACACATACCGCTTAGAATTATCACCAAAAAGTTCTATCTTCATCTCATCAGACCAGAGAATCTTATTTCTCACAGTCTGGGAGTCCTTCATGTGTTTTTTTTTAGCAAACTATTGGGGCTTTCCTATGTCTTGCACTGAGGAGAGGCTTCTGTCTGGCCACTCTGCCATAAAGGCCTGACTGGTGGAGGGCTGCAGTGATAGGTGACTTTGTGGAACTTTCTCCCATCTCCCTACTGCATCTCTGGAGCTCAGCCACAGTGATCTTGGTATTCTTTACTTCTCTCACCGAGGCTTTTCTCCCACGATTGCTCAGTTTGGCTGGACGGCCAGGTCTAGGAAGACTTCTGGTGGTCCCAAACTTCTTCCATTTATAAGCGACTGTTCTATAAGGAACCTTGAGAACTGCAGAAATTCTGTTGTAACCTTGGCCAGATCTGTGCCTTACCACAATTCTGTCTCTGAGCTCCTTGGCCAGTTCCTTTGACCTCATGATTCTCATTCGGTCTGACATGCACTGTGAGGTCTTATATAGACAGGTGTGTGCCTTTCCAAATCAAGTCCTATCAGTTTACAAAGCTGGACTCCAATGAAGGAGTAGAACCATCTCAAGGAGGATCACTAGGAAATGGACAGCATGTGACCTAAATATGAGTGTCTGAGCAAAGGGTCTGAATACTTATGACCATGTGATATTTCAGTATTTCTGTTTTATTAAATTAGCAAAAATTTCTACCTTCCTGTTTTTTTTTCAGTCAAGATGGTGTGCAGAGTGCACATTAATGAGAAAAAAATGAAGATTTTTGAATTTACCAAATTGTTGCAATAAACCAAAAAGTGAAAAATTTAAAGGGGTCTGAATACTTTCCGTACCCACTATCTATACAGGATAATATGTGAGTGGTGTATATTACACAATGACTACAGACATCAGATATTACACCAGTCACATATCCAGTATATGCCATCAGATGTCTGTGCAGGTAGTATATTACATATAGTATACAGGATATGTAACTGGTGGGTGATATGTCTACAAACATCAGATGTCATATACAGGATAGTATGTGACTGGTATACTGTATATAATACTACGAGTACAGACATCAGGTATTTGACTATCACATACAATATTATCTACTATATAACATCTGATGTCTGTACACATAGTATAAGGGTATGTTTCCATGGTCCGGAAACGTAGCGCTTTGGACGCAGCGGATACCCCGCTCCGCCCAAAGTCCCCCTTTGTACGCGTGGTGATTCCGCCTGTGTTCATTGAGCACATGCGCATGAGGAATCACCGCATCCTGTACATAGAGTGGGTTAGTTATCTTGCAGAGACGGAGCTGTTCCTAGATCGTGGGAACTTTCCTAGAAAGCTCCCTGGCTTGAGTTCATATGAGGACAACCAGCAGAGGGCGCCCTCTTATGATCTCGAGCCTGGGAGCTTTCTAGGAAACTTCCCACGATCTAGGAACAACCAGCAGAGGGTGCCTCACCGCAAATGCAGGTAAATATAGGTCAATGACCTACTTTTACCTACATTCTCCGGGGTTTTGCAGACAGGAGTAGCTCTGCATTAGCAGAACTCCTGGCTGCAAAATATTTTAACCCCTTCAGATGGATTTACATCGTTGGACGTGACAGATCCTCGGAAGGTATGGATATTGTTGGTTTATTATTTTTTTTGTATTTACAGATCGAGGGTCTTCAGTGAGTGGATTGAGAGTAGAATAAATTAATACAACAACCTTTGTGATTTTTTCATTAAATTAATTTTTAATAATGTGTGTGTGTTTTTTTTTTAACCCTTTACTAGTATTGAATTAATAATGGATAGGTGTCATAATTGACGCCTCTCCATTATTAATTTGGCTTAATGTCACCTTACAATAGCAAGGTGGCATTAACCCTTCATTACCCCATATCCCACCGCTACACGGGAATGGGAAGAGAGTGGCCAAGTGCCAGAATAGGCGCATCTTCCAGATGTGCCTTTTCTGGGGTGGCTGGGGGCAGATGTTTTTAGCCAGGGGGGGGGGGCAATAACCGTGGACCCACTCCAGGCTATTAATATCTGCCCTCAGTCACTGGCTTTACTACTCTGGTGGAGAAAATGGCGCGGGAGCCAACGGCAATTTTTTCCGCCATTTAACCCTTTAATTTACTAGCTAGAACGGCCAAATTTTGCATAGACACACTACTAACATTAGTAGTGTGGAATATGCAAAAAAAATGGTGATATGAGATGGTTTACTGTATGTAACTATGTCACATATCATGTCGGGTTTAGGAAGGAGAAAGCAAAAGTCGGTAATTGAATTACCGGCTTTCTGCTATATCGCGCTGGATGAAATAATAATATATATACATATATGTGTCTACTGACATATATATACATATATACCTATTCTATGTGTACACATTTATTCTATCTATTCTACTGTAAGCTGTCAGTGTGATTTTACTGTACACCGCACTGAATTACCGGCTTTTCTCTCTAACACCGCTGCGTATTTCTCGCAAGTCACACTGCTGGTCCGTGTGTAATCCGTATTTTTGGGGCTTCCATAGACTTTCATTGACGTTTTATTTGCGCAATACGGTGACAAACGCAGCATGCTGCGATTTTCTACGGCCGTAGAAAGCCGTATAATACTGATCAGTAAAATACGGCAGATAGGAGCAGGGGCATAGAGAATAATTGTGCCGTATGTTTTGCGAGTTTTATGGACGTAGTTTCTGCGCTCTTACGTCCGTAAAACTCGCAAGTGTGACGCCGGCCTTAGTCTGAGTGAAATATGCAGCAAATGCACTGATAAAAGTGATATGCTGAAGATTTACATATCTACCAAATCTGCAAGGAAAAAACATAAGGAATGTTTGCACGAGACATCAGGATTCTCAGTCACTTGATGGCATTAGGAATCCCTTTCGGTTTGGTGACAAATCAGTTCAGAAAAATCTGCGACAATCTGCAGCGTGTGCACAGGCCCTAACACATACAACATAACATATAAGTGGCATTTGATATACTGTTAGGCCGGGTTCACATTAGTGTTTGAGTCCCCAGCGTGGTGCTGCGGACTTGTTTCCTTAAGCTCTGCCTACTTCCACATGCGTCCTGTCTACCTATCTTTAACATTGTGTACGCAGAGACATGTGTTGTATGCGGTGCGACGTTTTGATGTGCCTGCCGAACGCAACATGTTGCATTTTCTTCTGTTCTAAGGGGACGTCAAAATGATGCACGCGGATGCATCCACATACAATGCATGTCCCTGCGTACACAATGTTAATAGGTACGCAGGACGCATGCAGAGTAGGTGGAACTTAAGGAAAGAAGTCGCAGCACCACGCAGGGAACTCAAACGCTAATGTGAACTTAGCCTTATACAGTATACGCATTTCTGTATGTACATACAGATCTAACATAGTGTGTACACGGTATAACCTCTGATCTCTGTATTATTCTTTGTACCAGGCTCAGGCTGGATCAGTCCAGGGCAGGATTCAGTATTGTGTCTCTGGTCACTCTGAAGTACAGGGATGGAGATTTATTGCAGGAGATTGAACTTTCCTGCAGATCTGGTGACCCTGGAGCTGATAACCTGTCACTGACAGGGCGACCCTGAAAGTTCACTCTCCTGCAATAAATCTCAGTGATCAGCAGAGCGGCCGCTGACTATATACAGGAGCGGCCCTGGACTTATCAGCGTCCCCTGCTCACCACACAAGCTCTACAGCACTCACCATCAGGTCTCCTGTCTGAGCCGCCCACAAGCTCCTCTCCGGCCGGAAGAAGATATACAGCCGCGCTCCCCCACTCCAGCAGAGCAGACGGCCGCACACAGGGAGCTGTGCCTGCGTCTGTGTCTCCTCCACTGTGATGCCGCCTGCACAGATAAAACAAGGCGGCCCCCTGGCAGCCTTAATCAGCTGCTTAGTGACCGGCCCAGGGGGCAAATGCCCCTCTTCCACCTGGGCCAGTCCGCCCCTGCACTCTACCATCTGAAGCCACCAGTGAGGGTCTGGCTAAAAATCTTCGACTCCATCATCGCCCCAATCCTCCTGTATGGCAGCGAAGTCTGGGGTCCTCACACCTACCCAGACTGGTCAAAGTGGGACTCCAGTCCAACAGAAATATTCCACCTGGAATTCTGCAAGCACCTTCTCCAGGTCCATCGGAGCACCTCCAACAGTGCTTGTCGGGCCGAGCTGGGCAGATTCCCTCTACACCTAACAGTTCTAAAGAGGGCGCTGTCATTCCGGGCTCACCTGCATAGGAGCAATCCAAGCTCCCATCACCATAAAGCCCTGATACATGTAGGTGAAACAGAAAAACCAGAACCCCCGGAACAGCCCAGCCAAACCCAACCGGAGCAGAACACCAATCACAACAACCTGACAAAAGCCGGAATTAGGAAGATGGCAGATGAAGGCCAGGAGAGGTATGTCAGTGACTGGAAGAATGATATCATCAGCTCACAGAAACTGACCATGTACCGGAGCCTACAGAGAGACTACAGACTGGCCCCATATCTGGAGAAACTCCCGGACCCCAGAGACCGCCAGATCCTGAGCCGATATAGACTCAGCGCCCACAGTCTGGCCATCGAATGTGGCCGACACAGGCAGAGCTACAAGCCCAGGGAGGAAAGACTGTGCCAACACTGTGATCAGGAGGCCATAGAGGACGAAACCCACTTCCTGCTACACTGCTCCAAATACTCAGCAGTGAGGGACACTCACTTCAGGAGACTCTCACATCTCTTCCCAGACTTCATCACCATGAAGGAGGAAGAGAAAACATATATCTTGCTGGGAGAAGAAGAGAGAGCGGTGGAGATAGCAGCGCGGTATGTGAGCGAATGCCATAGACTGCGAGAAAGAGAACTATGATGCCATGGACTATAGCCCCCAACCTGGATCTGCCCCATCCACCTCCCCTATGCCATGGACTATAGCCCCCACAATGGACCTGCCCCATCCACCTCCCCTATGCCATGGACTATAGCCCCCAACCTGAACCTGCCCCATCCACCTCCCCTATGCCATGGACTATAGCCCCCAACCTGGATCTGCCCCATCCACCTCCCCTATGCCATGGACTATAGCCCCCAACCTGGATCTGCCCCATCCACCTCCCCCCACAGCTCCTACCCAACATCCCCTCAGTCCCTATCCCTATTGCCTCTATACACTTGCTTTGGCAAAACTGATGTGTATTTGGTCCTGCCAATAAAGCTTCTTTGAATCTTGAATCTTGAATCTTGAATCTATATGTACAGCTGGTATAACCTGGGTATCTCCTGTATATAATTATATATGTACAGCCGGTATAACCTGGGTATATTCTATACGTAATTATATATGTACAGCCGGTATAACCTGGGTATATTCTATATGTAATTATATATGTACAGCCGGTATAACCTGGGTATCTCCTGAATATAATTACTGTATATATGTAAAGCTGGTATAACCTGGGCATCTCCTGCATATAATTATATATGTACAGCTGGTATAACCTGGGTATCTCCTGTATATAATTATATATGTACAGCCGGTATAACCTGGGTATCTCCTGTATATAATTACTGTATATATATATATATATATATATATATATATATACACAGCTGGTATAACCTGGGTATCTCCTGTATATAATTATATATGTACAGCTGGTATAACCTGGGTATCTCTTGTATATAATTATATATGTACAGCTGGTATAACCTGGGCATCTCCTGTATATAATTACTGTATATATGTACAGCTGGTATAACCTGGGTATCTCCTGTATATAATTATATATGTACAGCCGGTATAACCTGGGTATCTCCTGTATATAATTACTGTATATATGTACAGCTGGTATAACCTGGGCATCTCCTGCATATAATTATATATGTACAGCTGGTATAACCTGGGTATCTCCTGTATATAATTATATATGTACAGCTGGTATAACCTGGGTATCTCCTGTATATAATTATATATGTACACCTTGTATAACCTGGGCATCTCCTGTATATAATTATATATGTACAGCTGGTATAACCTGGACATCTCCTGTATATAATTATATATGTACAGCTGGAATAACCTGAGTATCTCCTGTATATAATTATATATGTACAGCTGGTATAACCTGGGTATATTCTATATGTTATTATATATGTACAGCTGGAATAACCTGGGTATCTCCTGTATATAATTACTGTATATATGTACAGCTGGTATAACTTGGGTATCTCCTGTATATAATTACTGTATATATGTACAGCTGGTATAACCTGGGTATCTCCTGTATATAATTATATATGTACAGCCGGTATAACCTGGGTATATTCTATACGTAATTATATATGTACAGCCGGTATAACCTGGGTATATTCTATATGTAATTATATATGTACAGCCGGTATAACCTGGGTATCTCCTGTATATAATTACTGTATATATGTACAGCTGGTATAACCTGGGCATCTCCTGCATATAATTATATATGTACAGCTGGTATAACCTGGGTATCTCCTGTATATAATTATATATGTACAGCCGGTATAACCTGGGTATCTCCTGTACATAATTACTGTATATATGTACAGCTGGTATAACCTGGGTATCTCCTGTATATACTTATATATGTACAGCCGGTATAACCTGGGTATCTCCTGTATATAATTACTGTATATATATATACAGCTGGTATAACCTGGGTATCTCCTGTATATAATTATATATGTACAGCTGGTATAACCTGAGTATCTTCTGTATATACCGGTAATTATATATGTACAGCTGGTATAACCTGGACATCTCCTGTATATAATTATATATGTACAGCCGGTATAACCTGGGTATCTCCTGTATATAATTACTGTATATATGTACAGCTGGTATAACCTGGACATCTCCTGTATATAATTATATATGTACAGCTGGAATAACCTGAGTATCTCCTGTATATAATTATATATGTACACCTTGTAAAACATGGGCATCTCCTGTATATAATTATATATGTACAGCCTGTATAACCTGAGTATATTCTATATGTAATTATATATGTACAGCTGGTATAACCTAGGCATCTCCTGTATATAATTATATATATACAGCTGGTATAACCTGGGCATCTCCTGTATATAATTATATATGTACAGCTGGTATAACCTGGGTATATTCTATATGTAATTATATATGTACAGCCGGTATAACCTGGGTATCTCCTGTATATAATTACTGTATATATGTACAGCTGGTATAACCTGGGTATCTCCTGTATATACTTACCGTATATATGTACAGCCGGTATAACCTGGATATCTCCTGTATATAATTACTGTATATATATACAGCTGGTAACACCTGGGTATCTCCTGTATATAATTATATATGTACAGCTGGTATAACCTGGGTATCTTCTGTATATAATTATATATGTACAGCTGGTATAACCTGGACATCTCCTGTATATAATTATATATGTACAGCTGGTATAACCTGTGTATCTCCTGTATATAATTACTGTATATATGTACAGCTGGTATAACCTGGACATCTCCTGTATATAATTATATATGTACAGCTGGTATAACCTGGGTATCTCCTGTATATAATTACTGTATATATGTACAGCTGGTATAACCTGGGCATCTCCTGCATATAATTATATATGTACAGCTGGTATAACCTGGGTATCTCCTGTATATAATTATATATGTACAGCCGGTATAACCTGGGTATCTCCTGTATATAATTACTGTATATATGTACAGCTGGTATAACCTGGGTATCTCCTGTATATACTTATATATATACAGCTTTTATAACCTGGGTATCTCCTGTATATAATTCTATATGTACAGCTCGTATAACCTGGGTGTCTTCTGTATATACCGGTAATTATATATGTACAGCTGGTATAACCTGGACATCTCCTGTATATAATTATATATGTACAGCCGGTATAACCTGGGTATCTCCTGTATATAATTACTGTATATATGTACAGCTGGTATAACCTGGGTATCTCCTGTATATAATTATATATGTACAGCCGGTATAACCTGGGTATCTCCTGTATATAATTACTGTATATATGTACAGCTGGTATAACCTGGGTATCTCCTGTATATAATTACTGTACATATATATATATATATATATATATATATATATATATATATATATATATATATATATAGCTGGTATAACCTGGGTATCTCCTGTATATAATTATATATGTACAGCTGGTATAACCGGGTATCTTCTGTATATAATTATATATGTGCAGCTGGTATAACCCGGACATCTCCTGTATATAATTACATATGTACAGCTGGTATAACCTGGGTATCTCCTGTATATAATTACTGTATATATGTACAGCTGGTATAACCTGGGTATCTCCTGTATATAATTATATATGTACAGCTAGTATAACCTGGGTATCTCCTGTATATAATTACTGTATATATGTACAGCTGGTATAACCTGGGCATCTCCTGCATATAATTATACATGTACAGCTGGTATAACCTGGGTATCTCCTGTATATAATTATATATGTACACCTTGTATAACCTGGGCATCTCCTGTATATAATTATATATGTACAGCTGGTATAACCTGGACATCTCCTGTATATAATTATATATGTACAGCTGGAATAACCTGAGTATCTCCTGTATATAATTATATATGTACAGCTGGTATAACCTGGGTATATTCTATATGTTATTATATATGTACAGCTGGAATAACCTGGGTATCTCCTGTATATAATTACTGTATATATGTACAGCTGGTATAACCTGGGTATCTCCTGTATATATGTACAGCTGGTATAACCTGGGTATCTCCTGTATATAATTATATATGTACAGCCGGTATAACCTGGGTATATTCTATACGTAATTATATATGTACAGCCGGTATAACCTGGGTATATTCTATATGTAATTATATATGTACAGCCGGTATAACCTGGGTATCTCCTGTATATAATTACTGTATATATGTACAGATGGTATAACCTGGGTATCTCCTGTATATAATTATATATGTACAGCCGGTATAACCTGGGTATCTCCTGTATATAATTACTGTATATATGTACAGCTGGTATAACCTGGGTATCTCCTGTATATAATTACTGTATATATGTACAGCTGGTATAACCTGGGTATCTCCTGTATATACTTATATATGTACAGCCGGTATAACCTAAGTATCTCCTGTATATAATTATATATGTACAGCTGGTATAACCTGGACATCTCCTGTATATAATTATATATGTACAGCTGGTATAACCTGGGTATCTCCTGTATATAATTACTGTATATATGTACAGCCGGTATAACCTGGGTATCTCCTGTATATAATTACTGTATATATGTACAGCTGGTATAACCTGGGTATCTCCTGTATATAATTACTGTATATATGTACAGCTGGTATAACCTGGGTATCTCCTGTATATACTTATATATGTACAGCCGGTATAACCTAGGTATCTCCTGTATATAATTATATATGTACAGCTGGTATAACCTGGACATCTCCTGAATATAATTATATATGTACAGCTGGTATAACCTGGGTATCTCCTGTATGTAATTACTGTATATATGTACAGCTGGTATAACCTGGGTATCTCCTGTATATAATGATATATGTACAGCCGGTATAACCTGGGTATCTCCTGTATATAATTACTGTATATATGTACAGCTGGTATAACCTGGGCATCTCCTGCATATAATTATACATGTACAGCTGGTATAACCTGGGTATCTCCTGTATATAATTATATATGTACACCTTGTATAACCTTGACATCTCCTGTATCTATATATATAATTGTCTAAGGGTTTTTCCGTCTGCCTGTTTGTCTGTCTGTCCTGGAAATCCCGCGTCTCTGATTGAGCGACGGGCACAGTATCGACGTAGATGTCACAATGGTTGCCATGGCGACGATGATGTCATAAAGGTTGCCTCAACCAATCAGCGACGAGCACAGTCTGCCGCGAATTCTGGAATCATCATTGTCCATATACTATGGGGACATGCATATTCTAGAATACCCGATGCGTTAGAATCGGGCCACAATCTAGTATAATTATATATGTCCAGCTGGTATAACCTGGGTATCTCCTGTATATAATTATATATGTACAGCCGGTATAACCTGGGCATCTCCTGTTTATAATTACTGTATATACGTACAGCTGGTATAACCTGGGTATCTCCTGTATATAATTATATATGTACAGCCGGTATAACCTGGGTATCTCCTGTATATAATTACTGTATATATGTACAGCTGGTATAACCTGGGCATCTCCTGCATATAATTATACATGTACAGCTGGTATAACCTTGGTATCTCCTGTATATAATTATATATGTACAGCCGGTATAACCTGGGTATCTCCTGTATATAATTACTGTATATATGTACAGCTGGTATAACCTGGGCATCTCCTGCATATAATTATATATGTACAGCTGGTATAACCTGGGTATCTCCTGTATATAATTATATATGTACAGCCGGTATAACCTGGGTATCTCCTGTATATAATTGCTGTATATATGTACAGCTGGTATAACCTGGGTATCTCCTGTATATAATTACTGTATATATATATATATATATATATATATAGCTTTTATAACCTGGGTATCTCCTGTATATAATTCTATATGTACAGCTGGTATAACCTGGGTATCTTCTGTATATACCGGTAATTATATATGTACAGCTGGTATAACCTGGACATCTCCTGTATATAATTATATATGTACAGCTGGTATAACCTGGGTATCTCCTGTATATAATTACTGTATATATGTACAGCTGGTATAACCAGGGTATCTCCTGTATATAATTATATATGTACAGCTGGTATAACCTGGGTATCTCCTGTATATAATTATATATGTACAGCCGGTATAACCTGGGTATCTCCTGTATATAATTACTGTATATATGTACAGCTGGTATAACCTGGGTATCTCCTGTATATAATTACTGTATATATATATATATATACAGCTGGTATAACCTGGGTATCTCCTGTATATAATTATATATGTACAGCTGGTATAACCGGGTATCTTCTGTATATAATTATATATGTGCAGCTGGTATAACCCGGACATCTCCTGTATATAATTATATATGTACAGCTGGTATAACCTGGGTATCTCCTGTATATAATCACTGTATATATGTACAGCTGGTATAACCTGGGTATCTCCTGTATATAATTATATATGTACAGCTAGTATAACCTGGGTATCTCCTGTATATAATTACTGTATATATGTACAGCTGGTATAACCTGGGCATCTCCTGCATATAATTATACATGTACAGCTGGTATAACCTGGGTATCTCCTGTATATAATTATATATGTACACCTTGTATAACCTGGGCATCTCCTGTATATAATTATATATGTACAGCTGGTATAACCTGGACATCTCCTGTATATAATTATATATGTACAGCTGGAATAACCTGAGTATCTCCTGTATATAATTATATATGTACAGCTGGTATAACCTGGGTATATTCTATATGTTACTATATATGTACAGCTGGAATAACCTGGGTATCTCCTGTATATAATTACTGTATATATGTACAGCTGGTATAACCTGGGTATCTCCTGTATATAATTACTGTATATATGTACAGCTGGTATACCCTGGGTATCTCCTGTATATAATTATATATGTACAGTTGGTATAACCTGGGTATCTCCTGTATATAATTATATATGTACAGCCGGTATAACCTGGGTATATTCTATACGTAATTAAATATGTACAGCCGGTATAACCTGGGTATATTCTATATGTAATTATATATGTACAGCCGGTATAACCTGGGTATCTCCTGTATATAATTACTGTATATATGTACAGCTGGTATAACCTGGGTATCTCCTGTATATAATTATATATGTACAGCCGGTATAACCTGGGTATCTCCTGTATATAATTACTGTATATATGTACAGCTGGTATAACCTGGGTATCTCCTGTATATAATTACTGTATATATGTACAGCTGGTATAACCTGGGTATCTCCTGTATATACTTATATATGTACAGCCGGTATAACCTAGGTATCTCCTGTATATAATTATATATGTACAGCTGGTATAACCTGGACATCTCCTGTATATAATTATATATGTACAGCTGGTATAACCTGGGTATCTCCTGTATATAATTACTGTATATATGTACAGCCGGTATAACCTGGGTATCTCCTGTATATAATTACTGTATATATGTACAGCTGGTATAACCTGGGTATCTCCTGTATATAATTACTGTATATATGTACAGCTGGTATAACCTGGGTATCTCCTGTATATACTTATATATGTACAGCCGGTATAACCTAGGTATCTCCTGTATATAATTATATACGTACAGCTGGTATAACCTGGACATCTCCTGTATATAATTATATATGTACAGCTGGTATAACCTGGGTATCTCCTGTATGTAATTACTGTATATATGTACAGCTGGTATAACCTGGGTATCTCCTGTATATAATTATATATGTACAGCCGGTATAACCTGGGTATCTCCTGTATATAATTACTGTATATATGTACAGCTGGTATAATCTGGGCATCTCCTGCATATAATTATACATGTACAGCTGGTATAACCTGGGTATCTCCTGTATATAATTATATATGTACACCTTGTATAACCTTGACATCTCCTGTATCTATATATATAATTGTCTAAGGGTTTTTCCATCTGTCTGTTTGTCTGTCTGTCCTGGAAATCCCGTGTCTCTGATTGAGCGACGGGAACAGTATCGACGTAGATGTCACAATGGTTGCCATGGCGACGATGATGTCATAAAGGTTGCCTCAACCAATCAGCGACGGGCACAGTCTGCCGCGAATTCTGGAATCATCATTGTCCATATACTACGGGGACATGCATATTCTAGAATACCCGATGCGTTAGAATCGGGCCACAATCTAGTATAATTATATATGTCCAGCTGGTATAACCTGGGTATCTCCTGTATATAATTATATATGTACAGCCGGTATAACCTGGGCATCTCCTGTATATAATTACTGTATATACGTACAGCTGGTATAACCTGGGTATCTCCTGTATATAATTATATATGTACAGCCGGTATAACCTGGGTATCTCCTGTATATAATTACTGTATATATGTACAGCTGGTATAACCTGGGCATCTCCTGCATATAATTATACATGTACAGCTGGTATAACCTTGGTATCTCCTGTATATAATTATATATGTACAGCCGGTATAACCTGGGTATCTCCTGTATATAATTACTGTATATATGTACAGCTGGTATAACCTGGGCATCTCCTGCATATAATTATACATGTACAGCTAGTATAACCTTGGTATCTCCTGTATATAATTATATATGTATACCTTGTATAACCTGGGCATCCCCTGTATATAATTATATATGTACAGCTGGTATAACCTGGGCATCTCCTGTATATAATTACATATGTACAGCTGGTATAACCTGGGTATCTCCTGTATATAATTATATATGTACAGCCGGTATAACCTGGGTATCTCCTGTATACAATTACTGTATACAGTGGGGCAAAAAAGTATTTAGTCAGTCAGCAATAGTGCAAGTTCCACCACTTAAAAAGATGAGAGGCGTCTGTAATTTACATCATAGGTAGTCCTTAACTATGGGAGACAAACTGAGAAAAAAAAATCCAGAAAATCACATTGTCTGTTTTTTTAACATTTTATTTGCATATTATGGTGGAAAATAAGTATTTGGTCAGAAACAAAATTTCATCTCAATACTTTGTAATATATCCTTTGTTGGCAATGACAGAGGTCAAACGTTTTCTGTAAGTCTTCACAAGGTTGCCACACACTGTTGTTGGTATGTTGGCCCATTCCTCCATGCAGATCTCCTCTAGAGCAGTGATGTTTTTGGCTTTTCGCTTGGCAACACGGACTTTCAACTCCCTCCAAAGGTTTTCTATAGGATTGAGATCTGGAGACTGGCTAGGCCACTCCAGGACCTTGAAATGCTTCTTACGAAGCCACTCCTTCGTTGCCCTGGCGGTGTGCTTTGGATCATTGTCATGTTGAAAGACCCAGCCACGTTTCATCTTCAATGCCCTTGCTGATGGAAGGAGGTTTGCACTCAAAATCTCACGATACATGGCCCCATTCATTCTTTCATGTACCCGGATCAGTCGTCCTGGCCCCTTTGCAGAGAAACAGCCCCAAAGCATGATGTTTCCACCACCATGCTTTACAGTAGGTATGGTGTTTGATGGATGCAACTCAGTATTCTTTTTCCTCCAAACACGACAAGTTGTGTTTCTACCAAACAGTTCCAGTTTGGTTTCATCAGACCATAGGACATTCTCCCAAAACTCCTCTGGATCATCCAAATGCTCTCTAGCAAACTTCAGACGGGCCCGGACATGTACTGGCTTAAGCAGTGGGACACGTCTGGCACTGCAGGATCTGAGTCCATGGTGGCGTAGTGTGTTACTTATGGTAGGCCTTGTTACCTTGGTCCCAGCTCTCTGCAGTTCATTCACTAGGTCCCCCCGTGTGGTTCTGGGATTTTTGCTCACCGTTCTTGTGATCATTCTGACCCCACGGGGTGGGATTTTGCGTGGAACCCCAGATCGAGGGAGATTATCAGTGGTCTTGTATGTCTTCCGTTTTCTAATTATTGCTCCCACTCTTGATTTCTTCACTCCAAGCTGGTTGGCTATTACAGATTTAGTCTTCCCAGCCTGGTGCAGGGCTACAATTTTGTTTCTGGTGTCCTTTGACAGCTCTTTGGTCTTCACCATAGTGGAGTTTGGAGTCAGACTGTTTGAGGGTGTGCACAGGTGTCTTTTTATACTGATAACAAGTTTAAACAGGTGCCATTACTACAGGTAATGAGTGGAGGAAAGAGGAGACTCTTAAAGAAGAAGTTACAGGTCTGTGAGAGCCAGAAATCTTGATTGTTTGTTTCTGACCAAATACTTATTTTCCACCATAAAATGCAAAAAAAATGATAAAAAAACAGACAATGTGATTTTCTGGATTTTGTTTTCTCAGTTTGTCTCCCGTAGTTGAGGTCTACCTATGATGTAAATTACAGACGCCTCTCATCTTTTTAAGTGGTGGAACTTGCACTATTGCTGACTGACTAAATACTTTTTTGCCCCACTGTATATGTACAGCTGGTATAACCTGGGCATCTCCTGCATATAATTATACATGTACAGCTGGTATAACCTGGGAATCTCCTGTATATAATTATATATGTACAGCTGGTATAACCTGGGCATCTCCTGTATATAATTATATATGTACAGCTGGTATAACCTGGGCATCTCCTGTATATAATTATATATGTACAGCTGGTATAACCTGGGCATCTCCTGTATATAATTATATATGTACAGCTGGTATAACCTGGGCATCTCCTGTATATAATTATATATGTACAGCTGGTATAACCTGAACATCTCCTGTATATAATTATATATGTACAGCTGGTATAACCTGGGCATCTCCTGTATATAATTATATATGTACAGCTGGTATAACCTGGGCATCTCCTGTATATAATTATATATGTACAGCTGGTATAACCTGAACATCTCCTGTATATAATTATATATGTACGGCTGGTATAACCTGGGCATCTCCTGTATATAATTATATATGTACAGCTGGTATAACCTGAACATCTCCTGTATATAATTATATATGTACAGCTGGTATAACCTGGGCATCTCCTGTATATAATTATATATGTACAGCTGGTATAACCTGAACATCTCCTGTATATAATTATATATGTACAGCTGGTATAACCTGAACATCTCCTGTATATAATTATATATGTACAGCTGGTATAACCTGGGCATCTCCTGTATATAATTATATATGTACAGCTGGTATAACCTGAACATCTCCTGTATATAATTATATATGTACAGCTGGTATAACCTGGGCATCTCCTGTATATAATTATATATGTACAGCTGGTATAACCTGAACATCTCCTGTATATAATTATATATGTACAGCTGGTATAACCTGGGCATCTCCTGTATATAATTATATATGTACAGCTGGTATAACCTGAACATCTCCTGTATATAATTATATATGTACAGCTGGTATAACCTGAACATCTCCTGTATATAATTATATATGTACGGCTGGTATAACCTGGGCATCTCCTGTATACCCCCCTGCACACAGTCAGTACCTGCTCTCGCACTATACGGTCAATCACAGCTTCCAGGGTTTCGTGCGGATAACACATGAGAACACCCTCCAGACACAAGGAGCGCTGGCGCAGCGCCTCCCCCACCGTGATGTCCAGGTTATTATACACCTTCTGGGCCGCTAAATGCTGCGAGAAGAAGAGAAAATATAAACATTCAAAATACAGAGGATTGTAGATCGGGCGACCAAGTGACCAACACCCATAAAATCAATAATGTCTGAATGTGGCGGCAGCATCGAGGAGGAAAGTAACACTCACATACAGGCAAGAAAACGCCGGGAGAGAATACTTTATTACCAAACCACCGAGCCCAATAAAGAGGCGCTGCAGCAGACACAATATATCAATACATAGAAATAGAAAGGACGGGTAATAATGGCAGAGCACGATATAGGGTAAATCAGGGGGATTCTGCGACTTCTGCTGGAGACAGAAAAACCTGATCTTCAGAGTCACAGACAGAAGAAGAGAAAAGACTTCACAGGAGAAGAAGACGCCGACTCCAACAAACCAAAGAAAGTGTGAAAACAAAGGGAACTCACAATGACATCGAAGCGGGAATATAACCCGACCACCTGCCCTGAAACGAGAAAAGTGTAAGAATTACAGTCATATAGGAATATACTACTGAGAACATAGGGGCAGTATTATAGTAGCTATATTCTTGTACATAGGGGCAATATTATAGTAGTTATATTCTTGTACATAGGGGCAGTATTATAGTAGTTATATTCTTGTACATAGGGGCAATATTATAGTAGTTATATTCTTGTACATAGGGGCAGTATTATAGTAGTTATATTCTTGTACATAGGAGCAGTATTATAGTAGTTATATTCTTGTACATAGGAGCAGTATTATAGTAGTTATATTCTTGTACATAGGAGCAGTATTATAGTAGTTATATTCTTGTACATAGGGGCGGTATTATAGTAGTTATATTCTTGTACATAGGGGCAATATTATAGTAGTTATATTCTTGTACATAGGAACAGTATTATAGTAGTTATATTCTTGTACATAGGATCAGTATTATAGTAGTTATATTCTTGTATATAGGAGCAGTATTATAGTAGTTATATTCTTGTACATAGGAGCAGTATTATAGTAGTTATATTCTTGTACATAGGAGCAGTATTATAGTAGGTATATTCTTGTACATAGGGGCAATATTATAGTAGTTATATTCTTGTATATAGGGGCAGTATTATAGTAGTTATATTCTTGTACATAGGAGCAGTATTATAGTAGTTATATTCTTGTATATAGGAGAAGTATTATAGTAGTTATATTCTTATACATAGGAGGCAGTATTATAGTAGTTATATTCTTGTACATAGGAGCAGTATTAGAGTAGTTATATTCTTGTACATAGGGGCAGTATTATAGTAGTTATATTCTTGTACATAGGGTCAGTATTATAGTAGTTATATTCTTGTACATAGGATCAGTATTATAGTAGTTATATTCTTGTATATAGGAGAAGTATTATAGTAGTTATACTCTTGTACATAGGAGCAGTATTATAGTAGTTATATTCTTGTACATAGGAGCAGTATTATAGTAGTTATATTCTTGTACATAGGGGAAGTATTATAGTAGTTTTATTCTTAGAAAGACATAAGCTCAGTTGGCGGCACATATTTTAGAGAATCATAAACCTTCATTTACAGTACATGAGGGCTATAATGTCGCCTCCTGATATTACGGCTGTATGCGGCACCATGTGTCTGGTTTACTTTGCACTTGCTGTGTTATTTTTAGTGGTAAGTGCCTGGACGTGGTCACAAATAGCAGCTGTAGAAGGATTAGGTGGACGGGGTTCTGATCTCCTCTAGTTTCTGGACTTCAATCACGGCCGCCCAGTTTGCACTGAGGACGGTTTTTTACATTCTAGTTGCTCAGAGGAACAGCTACAGGGGCTCATTGTGTGTGAAGAATGTAACTTTCTCTGTTCAGGTATAAGACTTATATTTAATGTTACTTTCTTTTGGTCCCTGATAAATACAAATCCCTAAATCCTGATCCAGTGCGGTCACTGACCGCCGATTAACCCCGTGCATCACCCTCCTGCGCAGAGTGACAGTCTGCCCCCTTGTGGTGCCCATAGGAGCTGCCACTTCACATAAGAATGGGATAAGGAATGGTCTTGATTGCAGTGCAGATATTAAACCCCGGTTGTCGCGGGTTCGGCCATCAGTGCGGACACTCACCGGCCTCGTTCACTACGGGCAGCGCGGACACCCGCCTCTCCACGAAGATCTCCAGCGCGCTGTACACGGTCGACGTGTCGTGGATCATGGCCACATCCCTGAAGGTGCCGATCCCCAGCTCCTGGACGGTCCTCTGCAGGAAGCGGGGTCTGGGGATGGTCTCCCCCTATGGAAGGGGAATACACGTGAGCCTCTATTCTATATACACGTCGCTTGGCGGCCATGGCGCAGCCGATTATTAGCTCTGCGCAGCTGCGGTCACTGACTCTGGCTGATCTGTCGGAGCTTATTACCGTTATATGCACCGACATTTCTCCTACATGAAAATTATATAACTAATTGTCGCAGAATGCGATTATATAATATTGCATCTTTTTTATCTTTATATTATTTGTGCTAATTATATCTAAAATTTTAAGAATTTGCAAAAAAAAAAAACACTTTCTGTCTAATCAAAGACTCAGGCTGCCAATTGGTTTCTCCCCCATGCTTTACACTGCACACAAGCTGAGCAGAAAGCCAAGATCCATAGCGGCCATGCTTTAGTCATTAGCTCGTGGCGTGTCCTGGTCTGTGCATGGAGAAGTCCCGAGTGCCCAATGTTGCCCGTGCCGCAGGGGACAATATTATCCCATAACGGCCGCCCCCGTCAGCGCCATTAATGCATTTACATATCAACACTTCATCTTCTAAGAAGTCCTTTTTTGAAGCTGACATCTTAGGGGTGACTATCCTTTTAAATCAAGGGCCAATCCAAAGGGAAGGCTATTACTAGTCGTCATAGGCGCTTTTTGGGGGGTTCTGTCACTAGTGCAATCTTAAAGGGGTTATCTAATTATACAAGCCTTTTTGCTTGGTTACCCATATGGGCTTCTCATCTAAAAAACCCAAAACTTAGGTCAACGAGGCGTTTGCACCACTTTTCTGGTGTAAAAATACCTTAAAATGTTGCAACATTTTGCAAAAATCAAAGTTGCCAAAAATGGGCAAAACTGTGATGGAGCGAGGTGAAGCCCACCTGAGAATATGATTACAATCCACTGGTGTAAATTTCACCAGAAATTAGTAAGGGACCGGAACAACATCAACCGACTGTAAGTCTTTAGGTGGCGCGCCCCTGTTAATGAATTTGGCGCCTCTTACTCCCCGTAGGGTCTTTATTTAGACAAAGCACCAGAATTAATGAATGGGGGTCTTTCAATGCTCACTTAGCACCAATAGCACGAGTTCAGGGGGGGCTCCAGCAGTTTATTTGGGGACCTCCCTACTGACAAAGGGTTTTCCTTTACATGCACTAATATGTCCCACCCAATGCAGCCCCCAACGAAGGATTTGTGCCCCCCACGTCCTGTACGTACAAATATATGCAGGAATTTCAGCAGGCGTTTGTGGGTGAGGATGTGCAGGATGTTCCCCGACACTGGCTCCATCACCGGTAACCGGTGAATCTTGTTCTTGATGAGCGAGTAGACGGCATGGAAGAGACTGGAGGAGACACAATGTATCCAGTGTGTAAAGTGTCACTAGATCCGGCCGCACCGCAGGGTGCAATCCCCTCACCTGTCACCGGGGGCGATGTAGATCAGGGGCATGAAGGAACTCTGCAGGTAAACCTCTAAAAGACAAGAAAATCACTGAGGGGCTCCGATCTCTGGGGAATAATGGCGGCCGAGGAACACTAATGCTTTACCTCGCCACGTTTCTATCTTATGCTCCTCCAGCTCGTATATCTGCACCTGGAACACACAAGTGATTATTACAGATGGACGCCACAATGTGTCCTGTGCAGGGGCCAAAGAGACTAAGGGCATTCGGGAAAGCTGGGTGATATCCTCCTCTCCGGTCCCCACCCAAGATCTGGGACTGACAACCTCTGCAGGAGTAGAAATGGGGATTATAATGGTTGTCGCAGACCCCCGGACAAGTCAGGATAATGGACCTGCTCTCACACTGACACTCAGGGAAAGCTGAGTGACTGACAACCTCGGTGTAAGCTGTAATGAGGGTCACGTTAGTGGTCACCCATCTTTCCCAGACTCCAGAGTAAGTAATCTGAGCAGCTGCGCAGTGATATCTCCTGTTACCATCCAGCCACAGAAGATTTGCCATTTAGTAACATGGGAAAGCTGAGTGGCCGACAACCTGTGTGGACGCTATAATGGTGCTTGTATGGATTGTCAGACACCTTTTGTGAAGTTTTCCACTTATCTATCACTTGTTACCATCCTACTACATTCAGGACTGTGGGAAAGTTGAGTGACTGACAACCTGTGCAGGAGCAGCGATCGTGGTTGTCGCTCAGTTCTTGAACTCTTTGCTATTAGAAAACTTTTCCTGTTATTTTTCTTCTTTTTTGCCCATATGAATAAACCCCAGCCCCCCATGTGTCGCCCCCATTACAGCGGCTGGACTCCATGTATATGATGTACGGTGGGCTCCTGTGTACTTGCACCTATAGGTGCCCCCGGATGTGCTCTACTTGTCGTCCTCGTACCAGCGGAGCCTTGTAGTATCGGTGCAGGATGTTGATGAAGTCGGTGATGGTCAGCATTCCTGCAAAACCAAGGACGACACATTGGTCAGACGGATAATGGCCTCCGGGACACGGATAATCATTGCTCCGACCAAAGCAGAGATCGGTCAGTAATTACGGCAGCAGCGCAGAGTAATGCAAACTGTCCAGAAGAAGCCACAGCATAGACAATGGCTGCAGATGGACCCAAAGATAAAAGTTCCTACATGAACAGTTTCCTGGAAAGTGGATTGGTCGTCGTGGGCCAGTTGAATGGCCACCAAGGTCTCCCGATCTGACCCCCTTAGACTTTTATCCTTGGGGTCATCTGAAGGCAATTGTCTATGCTGTGAAGATACGAGATGTGCAGCATCTGAAACAAGGGATACTGGATGCCTGTGCTAGCATTTATCAGTGTGCCAGGAGTGGAAGAAGAGGGCTGCATTGACAATCCAACACAATGGGCAGCACATTAAACACATTTTATAAGTGGCCATAAACTTGTAATTAACTCATGAAATAATAAAGTTACATTAAAACCAAGCACTCCATTGTTTTTCTTGTGAAATTCTCAATAAGTTTGATGTGTCACATGACCCTCATCCCATTGAAAAAAATAACGTTGGATCCAAGATGGCCGACTTCAAAATGGCCGCCATGGTCACCACCCATATATTAATGTGCCACAAACAGGAAGTTGATGTCACCAACCATTCCCATTTTATTTAGGTGTATCCATACACATGGCCCACCCTGTACATTGTATCTGTCTCCTGTAGAAGCGCCGGCTCCGCAGTAATTTCCTATGTTCCGTGGCTGTAATATACACTGTATCTACCACGTCTCCTGTAGAAGCGCCGGCTCCGCACTCATTTCCTATGTTCCATGGTTGTAATATACATTGTATCTGTCTCCTGTAGAAGCTCCGGCTCCGCACTCATTTCCTATGTTCCATGGTTGTAATATACATTGTATCTGTCTCCTGTAGAAGCTCCGGCTCCGCACTCATTTCCTATGTTCCGTGGTTGTAATATACATTGTATCGGTCACGTCTCCTGTAGAAGCGCCGGCTCCGCACTCATTTCCTATGTTCCGTGGTTGTAATATACATTGTATCTGTCTCCTGTAGAAGCTCCGGCTCCGCACTCATTTCCTATGTTCCATGGTTGTAATATACATTGTATCTGTCTCCTGTAGAAGCTCCGGCTCCGCACTCATTTCCTATGTTCCGTGGTTGTAATATACATTGTATCTGTCTCCTGTAGAAGCGCCGGCTCCGCAGTCATTTCCTATGTTCCGTGGTTGTAATATACATTGTATCTGTCACGTCTCCTGTAGAAGCTCCGGCTCCGCAGTCATTTCCTATGTTCCGTGGTTGTAATATACATTGTATCTGTCACGTCTCCTGTAGAAGCTCCGGCTCCGCAGTCATTTTCTATGTTCCATGGTTGTAATATACATTGTATCTGTCACGTCTCCTGTAGAAGCTCCGGCTCCGCAGTCATTTCCTATGTTCCGTGGTTGTAATATACATTGTATCTGTCTCCTGTAGAAGCTCCGGCTCCGCACTCATTTCCTATGTTCCGTGGTTGTAATATACATTGTATCTGTCTCCTGTAGAAGCTCCGGCTCCGCACTCATTTTCTATGTTCCGTGGTTGTAATATACATTGTATCTGCCACGTCTCCTGTAGAAGCTCCGGCTCCGCAGTCATTTCCTATGTTCCGTGGTTGTAATATACATTGTATCTGTCTCCTGTAGAAGCGCCGGCTCCGCAGTCATTTCCTATGTTCCGTGGCTGTAATATACATTGTATCTGTCACGTCTCCTGTAGAAGCTCCGGCTCCGCAGTCATTTCCTATGTTCCGTGGTTGTAATATACATTGTATCTGTCACGTCTCCTGTAGAAGCTCCGGCTCCGCAGTCATTTCCTATGTTCCGTGGTTGTAATATACATTGTATCGGTCACGTCTCCTGTAGAAGCGCCGGCTCCGCAGTCATTTCCTATGTTCCGTGGTTGTAATATACATTGTATCGGTCACGTCTCCTGTAGAAGCGCCGGCTCCGCAGTCATTTCCTATGTTCCGTGGTTGTAATATACATTGTATCGGTCACGTCTCCTGTAGAAGCTCCGGCTCCGCAGTCATTTCCTATGTTCCGTGGTTGTAATATACATTGTATCGGTCACGTCTCCTGTAGAAGCGCCGGCTCCGCAGTCATTTCCTATGTTCCATGGTTGTAATATACATTGTATCTGTCACGTCTCCTGTAGAAGCTCCGGCTCCGCAGTCATTTCCTATGTTCCGTGGTTGTAATATACATTGTATCTGTCACGTCTCCTGTAGAAGCTCCGGCTCCGCAGTCATTTCCTATGTTCCGTGGTTGTAATATACATTGTATCGGTCACGTCTCCTGTAGAAGCTCCGGCTCCGCAGTCATTTCCTATGTTCCGTGGTTGTAATATACATTGTATCGGTCACGTCTCCTGTAGAAGCTCCGGCTCCGCAGTCATTTCCTATGTTCCGTGGTTGTAATATACATTGTATCGGTCACGTCTCCTGTAGAAGCGCCGGCTCCGCAGTCATTTCCTATGTTCCATGGTTGTAATATACATTGTATCTGTCACGTCTCCTGTAGAAGCTCCGGCTCCGCAGTCATTTCCTATGTTCCGTGGTTGTAATATACATTGTATCTGTCACGTCTCCTGTAGAAGCTCCGGCTCCGCAGTCATTTCCTATGTTCCGTGGTTGTAATATACATTGTATCGGTCACGTCTCCTGTAGAAGCGCCGGCTCCGCAGTCATTTCCTATGTTCCGTGGCTGTAATATACATTGTATCGGTCACGTCTCCTGTAGAAGCTCCGGCTCCGCAGTCATTTCCTATGTTCCGTGGTTGTAATATACATTGTATCTATCTCCTGTAGAAGCTCCGGCTCCGCAGTCATTTCCTATGTTCCGTGGCTGTAATATACATTGTATCTGTCACGTCTCCTGTAGAAGCTCCGGCTCCGCAGTCATTTCCTATGTTCCGTGGTTGTAATATACATTGTATCGGTCACGTCTCCTGTAGAAGCTCCGGCTCCGCAGTCATTTCCTATGTTCCGTGGTTGTAATATACATTGTATCTGTCACGTCTCCTGTAGAAGCTCCGGCTCCGCAGTCATTTCCTATGTTCCGTGGTTGTAATATACATTGTATCCGTCTCCTGTAGAAGCTCCGGCTCCGCACTCATTTCCTATGTTCCGTGGTTGTAATATACATTGTATCTGTCACGTCTCCTGTAGAAGCTCCGGCTCCGCAGTCATTTCCTATGTTCCGTGGTTGTAATATACATTGTATCGGTCACGTCTCCTGTAGAAGCGCCGACTCCGCAGTCATTTCCTATGTTCCATGGTTGTAATATACATTGTATCTGTCACGTCTCCTGTAGAAGCTCTGGCTCCGCAGTCATTTCCTATGTTCCGTGGTTGTAATATACATTGTATCTGTCACGTCTCCTGTAGAAGCTCCGGCTCCGCAGTCATTTCCTATGTTCCGTGGTTGTAATATACATTGTATCTGTCACGTCTCCTGTAGAAGCTCTGGCTCCGCAGTCATTTCCTATGTTCCGTGGTTGTAATATACATTGTATCTGTCACGTCTCCTGTAGAAGCTCCGGCTCCGCAGTCATTTCCTATGTTCCGTGGTTGTAATATACATTGTATCGGTCACGTCTCCTGTAGAAGCGCCGACTCCGCAGTCATTTCCTATGTTCCATGGTTGTAATATACATTGTATCGGTCACGTCTCCTGTAGAAGCTCTGGCTCCGCAGTCATTTCCTATGTTCCGTGGTTGTAATATACATTGTATCTGTCACGTCTCCTGTAGAAGCTCCGGCTCCGCAGTCATTTCCTATGTTCCGTGGTTGTAATATACATTGTATCTGTCTCCTGTAGAAGCTCCGGCTCCGCAGTCATTTCCTATGTTCCGTGGTTGTAATATACATTGTATCGGTCACGTCTCCTGTAGAAGCTCCGGCTCCGCAGTCATTTCCTATGTTCCGTGGTTGTAATATACATTGTATCTGTCTCCTGTAGAAGCTCCGGCTCCGCAGTCATTTCCTATGTTCCGTGGTTGTAATATACATTGTATCGGTCACGTCTCCTGTAGAAGCTCCGGCTCCGCAGTCATTTCCTATGTTCCGTGGTTGTAATATACATTGTATCTGTCTCCTGTAGAAGCTCCGGCTCCGCAGTCATTTCCTATGTTCCGTGGTTGTAATATACATTGTATCGGTCACGTCTCCTGTAGAAGCGCCGGCTCCGCAGTCATTTCCTATGTTCCGTGGTTGTAATATACATTGTATCTGTCACGTCTCCTGTAGAAGCTCCGGCTCCGCAGTCATTTCCTATGTTCCGTGGTTGTAATATACATTGTATCTGTCACGTCTCCTGTAGAAGCTCCGGCTCCGCAGTCATTTCCTATGTTCCGTGGTTGTAATATACATTGTATCGGTCACGTCTCCTGTAGAAGCTCCGACTCCGCAGTCATTTCCTATGTTCCGTGGTTGTAATATACATTGTATCTGTCTCCTGTAGAAGCTCCGGCTCCGCACTCATTTCCTATGTTCCGTGGTTGTAATATACATTGTATCGGTCACGTCTCCTGTAGAAGCTCCGGCTCCGCAGTCATTTCCTATGTTCCGTGGTTGTAATATACATTGTATCAGTCACGTCTCCTGTAGAAGCTCTGGCTCCGCAGTCATTTCCTATGTTCCGTGGTTGTAATATACATTGTATCGGTCACGTCTCCTGTAGAAGCGCCGGCTCCGCAGTCATTTCCTATGTTCCGTGGTTGTAATATACATTGTATCTGTCACGTCTCCTGTAGAAGCTCCGGCTCCGCAGTCATTTCCTATGTTCCGTGGTTGTAATATACATTGTATCGGTCACGTCTCCTGTAGAAGCGCCGGCTCCGCAGTCATTTCCTATGTTCCGTGGTTGTAATATACATTGTATCTGTCACGTCTCCTGTAGAAGCTCCGGCTCCGCAGTCATTTCCTATGTTCCGTGGTTGTAATATACATTGTATCGGTCACGTCTCCTGTAGAAGCGCCGACTCCGCAGTCATTTCCTATGTTCCATGGTTGTAATATACATTGTATCGGTCACGTCTCCTGTAGAAGCTCTGGCTCCGCAGTCATTTCCTATGTTCCGTGGTTGTAATATACATTGTATCTGTCACGTCTCCTGTAGAAGCTCCGGCTCCGCAGTCATTTCCTATGTTCCGTGGTTGTAATATACATTGTATCTGTCTCCTGTAGAAGCTCCGGCTCCGCAGTCATTTCCTATGTTCCGTGGTTGTAATATACATTGTATCGGTCACGTCTCCTGTAGAAGCTCCGGCTCCGCAGTCATTTCCTATGTTCCGTGGTTGTAATATACATTGTATCTGTCTCCTGTAGAAGCTCCGGCTCCGCAGTCATTTCCTATGTTCCGTGGTTGTAATATACATTGTATCGGTCACGTCTCCTGTAGAAGCTCCGGCTCCGCAGTCATTTCCTATGTTCCGTGGTTGTAATATACATTGTATCTGTCTCCTGTAGAAGCTCCGGCTCCGCAGTCATTTCCTATGTTCCGTGGTTGTAATATACATTGTATCGGTCACGTCTCCTGTAGAAGCGCCGGCTCCGCAGTCATTTCCTATGTTCCGTGGTTGTAATATACATTGTATCTGTCACGTCTCCTGTAGAAGCTCCGGCTCCGCAGTCATTTCCTATGTTCCGTGGTTGTAATATACATTGTATCTGTCACGTCTCCTGTAGAAGCTCCGGCTCCGCAGTCATTTCCTATGTTCCGTGGTTGTAATATACATTGTATCGGTCACGTCTCCTGTAGAAGCTCCGACTCCGCAGTCATTTCCTATGTTCCGTGGTTGTAATATACATTGTATCTGTCTCCTGTAGAAGCTCCGGCTCCGCACTCATTTCCTATGTTCCGTGGTTGTAATATACATTGTATCAGTCACGTCTCCTGTAGAAGCTCTGGCTCCGCAGTCATTTCCTATGTTCCGTGGTTGTAATATACATTGTATCGGTCACGTCTCCTGTAGAAGCTCCGGCTCCGCAGTCATTTCCTATGTTCCGTGGTTGTAATATACATTGTATCAGTCACGTCTCCTGTAGAAGCTCTGGCTCCGCAGTCATTTCCTATGTTCCGTGGTTGTAATATACATTGTATCGGTCACGTCTCCTGTAGAAGCGCCGGCTCCGCAGTCATTTCCTATGTTCCGTGGTTGTAATATACATTGTATCTGTCACGTCTCCTGTAGAAGCTCCGGCTCCGCAGTCATTTCCTATGTTCCGTGGTTGTAATATACATTGTATCGGTCACGTCTCCTGTAGAAGCGCCGGCTCCGCAGTCATTTCCTATGTTCCGTGGTTGTAATATACATTGTATCTGTCACGTCTCCTGTAGAAGCTCCGGCTCCGCAGTCATTTCCTATGTTCCGTGGTTGTAATATACATTGTATCGGTCACGTCTCCTGTAGAAGCTCTGGCTCCGCAGTCATTTCCTATGTTCCGTGGTTGTAATATACATTGTATCTGTCACGTCTCCTGTAGAAGCTCCGGCTCCGCAGTCATTTCCTATGTTCCGTGGTTGTAATATACATTGTATCTGTCTCCTGTAGAAGCTCCGGCTCCGCACTCATTTCCTATGTTCCGTGGTTGTAATATACATTGTATCTGTCTCCTGTAGAAGCTCCGGCTCCGCAGTCATTTCCTATGTTCCGTGGTTGTAATATACATTGTATCGGTCACGTCTCCTGTAGAAGCTCCGGCTCCGCAGTCATTTCCTATGGTCCGTGGTTGTAATATACATTGTATCTGTCTCCTGTAGAAGCTCCGGCTCCGCAGTCATTTCCTATGTTCCGTGGTTGTAATATACATTGTATCGGTCACGTCTCCTGTAGAAGCGCCGGCTCCGCAGTCATTTCCTATGTTCCGTGGTTGTAATATACATTGTATCGGTCACGTCTCCTGTAGAAGCTCCGGCTCCGCAGTCATTTCCTATGGTCCGTGGTTGTAATATACATTGTATCTGTCTCCTGTAGAAGCTCCGGCTCCGCAGTCATTTCCTATGTTCCGTGGTTGTAATATACATTGTATCGGTCACGTCTCCTGTAGAAGCTCCGGCTCCGCAGTCATTTCCTATGTTCCGTGGTTGTAATATACATTGTATCTGTCACGTCTCCTGTAGAAGCTCCGGCTCCGCAGTCATTTCCTATGTTCCGTGGTTGTAATATACATTGTATTTGTCTCCTGTAGAAGCTCCGGCTCCGCAGTCATTTCCTATGTTCCGTGGTTGTAATATACATTGTATCGGTCACGTCTCCTGTAGAAGCTCCGGCTCCGCAGTCATTTCCTATGGTCCGTGGTTGTAATATACATTGTATCTGTCTCCTGTAGAAGCTCCGGCTCCGCAGTCATTTCCTATGTTCCGTGGTTGTAATATACATTGTATCGGTCACGTCTCCTGTAGAAGCTCCGGCTCCGCAGTCATTTCCTATGTTCCATGGTTGTAATATACATTGTATCTGTCACGTCTCCTGTAGAAGCTCCGGCTCCGCAGTCATTTCCTATGTTCCGTGGTTGTAATATACATTGTATCTGTCACGTCTCCTGTAGAAGCTCCGGCTCCGCAGTCATTTCCTATGTTCCGTGGTTGTAATATACATTGTATCGGTCACGTCTCCTGTAGAAGCGCCGGCTCCGCAGTCATTTCCTATGTTCCGTGGTTGTAATATACATTGTATCTGTCACGTCTCCTGTAGAAGCGCCGGCTCCGCAGTCATTTCCTATGTTCCGTGGTTGTAATATACATTGTATCGGTCACGTCTCCTGTAGAAGCGCCGGCTCCGCAGTCATTTCCTATGTTCCGTGGTTGTAATATACATTGTATCTGTCACGTCTCCTGTAGAAGCTCCGGCTCCGCAGTCATTTCCTATGTTCCGTGGTTGTAATATACATTGTATCTGTCACGTCTCCTGTAGAAGCTCTGGCTCCGCAGTCATTTCCTATGTTCCGTGGTTGTAATATACATTGTATCGGTCACGTCTCCTGTAGAAGCTCCAGCTCCGCAGTCATTTCCTATGTTCCGTGGTTGTAATATACATTGTATCGGTCACGTCTCCTGTAGAAGCTCCAGCTCCGCAGTCATTTCCTATGTTCCGTGGTTGTAATATACATTGTATCTGTCTCCTGTAGAAGCTCCGGCTCCGCAGTCATTTCCTATGTTCCGTGGTTGTAATATACATTGTATCTGTCTCCTGTAGAAGCTCCGGCTCCGCAGTCATTTCCTATGTTTCGTGGTTGTAATATACATTGTATCGGTCACGTCTCCTGTAGAAGCGCCGGCTCCGCAGTCATTTCCTATGTTCCGTGGTTGTAATATACATTGTATCGGTCACGTCTCCTGTAGAAGCTCCGGCTCCGCAGTCATTTCCTATGTTCCGTGGTTGTAATATACATTGTATCGGTCACGTCTCCTGTAGAAGCTCCGGCTCCGCAGTCATTTCCTATGTTCCGTGGTTGTAATATACATTGTATCGGTCACGTCTCCTGTAGAAGCTCCGGCTCCGCAGTCATTTCCTATGTTCCGTGGTTGTAATATACATTGTATCTGTCACGTCTCCGTTCACACACGATGCGGCTCCAGGACAGAACACATTTCCTAATTTTGGACTCTTACCCACAAAGCTGTGCTGCTTGCTGTCCCAGAGCGGCGCCGCCCGCACCCCGTTCGCCACCAGCGCCAAAAAGGCTTTTTTAATCTGTTGAAGAAAAAAAAAAAACAGAAATGGAAAGAAGTCAAGAAGCTGAATACAACGTGAACAAAGAGAGAATCGAGGTCGTCTTATTGCCGGGAGACGCCAGGATCAGGAACTTCTGATTTTTTTGTTATAACTTTCAAGAGGACGGATGATTTATAATGTGCTTGGCTCTTACACAAACACTGAGACTGAGGCCAGATCCGGTCTGGGGGTCCTGGATAAATATGTGGGGGCTCCATCCAGTAACAATACAATTAACATGGTCAAGAAAGAATTCTCGACTATAATGCTACCATACAGTGCCACAATAATAGTGCTATACAGTGGTCACATAAAAGTGCTATATAGTACAGTGGCTTTACATTAGTGCCAACATAAAAGTGCCATTCAGTGTCTGAATAATACTGTCATACAGTGCCTCAATAATAGTACAATACAGTGGCTACATAATACCACAACACACCACCTTCACAATATCACTGTTTGTCATGTAGTGCCAAGTTATACTGCTATACAGGTTCATATGTATCATTCTGGTATATGTAGCAATAAAACACTCTTCTAAATAACATGACAGTACTTAATGGTGTGCACAATATACTGCCATCCAATGGCAACATAATAGTTCTCTACCATCTTATACTAACATACATTGCCACATTAATACCGCTATATAACAGTTTCATGGTAGCGCTATACAGTGCAAAATAGTAGTGCTATACAGTGCCTACTTATTAGTACCTAATAGTATTAACATATTATTGATATGTAGTGTCTGAATAATAGCAGCATACACTGCCTAAATAATACTGTCACACAGTGCCTCATAATAGTGGAAACATAATAGTGCCAAATACTACTGCAGTTCATCACCATATACATCATTCTGTTCCATTAAGTATATGTAATACTACCACAAAGTCATCTATAATAACATAACAGTATTATATAGTACCCACATCAGGTTGCCATACAGTACCCCATAATACTGTAAAGTAGTGACAAGTAATAATACCGTAAAGTAGTATAAATATTATCCTGATATATTACATATATGTGTTACTATAACACACTCATCAAAGAACAGCACTATGGTGAACCTGCATTATATTGTCATACCGAGCCTGCAACAAGATAAGACATGTTATGCTAAATAATAGTGCCCAAAAAGTCCAATAGAGTACCTACATAATGCTGTACAATATAGTACCCACATAATTCTACTGTTCTGACTAATACTGTCATAAAGTATCAAACAGAACCATAGTGTCCTTATATTACTGCCATACAATGTCTTAATTACACAGTCATACAGTGTCCTAATAACTCTGCCATGCAGTATCCTAATACTGCAATACTGTGTACTAATTATACTGTCAGTGTTCTAATAATACTGCCATACAGTATCCTAATACTGCAATACTGTGTACTAATAATACTGTCATACAGTGTCCTAATAATACTGCCATACAGTGTCCTAATAATACAGCCATACAGTGTCCTAATAATACTGTCACACAGTTTCCTAATAACACTGCCATACAGTATCCTAATACTGCAATACTGTGTCCTAATAATACTGCCAAACAGTGTCCTAATAACATGGTCCTACAGTGTTCTAATAACACTGCCATAGTGTCTTAATAACACTGCAATACTGTGTCATAATAATACTGCAATTACCATACAGTATCCTAATAATACTGCAATATTGTGTCCTAATAATAATGTGATACAGTGTCCTAATAACACTGCCATACAGTATCCTAATACTGCCATACAGTATCCTAATAATATTTTCATATAGTGTCTTATCAATACTGCCATACAGTATCCTAATAATACTGTCATATAGTGTCTTATCAATACTGCCATAGAGTGTCCTAATAATACTGCTATACAGTATTCTAATAATACTGCAATACTGTGTCCTAATTATACTGCCATACAATGTCCTAATAACACTGAGATACAGTGTTCTAATAACACTGCCATAGTGTCTTAATAATGCTGCAACACTGTATCCAGATAATACTGTCATACAGCATCCTAATAATACTGCCATACTGTGGCCTAATAACACTGCCATACAGTATACTAATAATACTGCCATACAGTATTCTAATAATACTGTCATATAGTGTCTTATCAATACTACCATACAGTATCCTAATAATACTGCAATGCTGTGTCCTAATAATACTGCTATACAGTGTCCTAATATTACTGCCATAGAGTGCTGCAGTGGAATTCCTCCCCCCTACAGTACGGGAACTCCCAGTAACACCACTTCTTTATAGACCAACCTGTAACGACGTGTCAAACACAACCAGCTTGCAGCTTGTGGGGATGGCATCGTAGCATCGACGCTTCATCATAAACTCCATGTAAACCCCGGCGTCCACCCTGAGATCAGCTGGGGGAGAAGAGAATAAATTACAGAGCATGAAAAATACCGCCATATGTGTGCTAGGGGAAGTTCAGACTATACAACTGCAGACAGGGGCACGCACAACACATCCCAGCTCCGTTCATTAAAGTGACAGCGTCCAAAATAAAACAAATATGGTGATAAAATCCCCTGTATAAGAGACATAGGGAAGACTCACATATAAGATAAGAAAACCTCCAGAAATGCGAGCGCGCTGGATTATCGGACTCTGGATTATCAGACGTCTGGATTAAAGGAATTCATAGAATAAAATGCATTTTTAAACGTGGCACTAACATCCATAAAGAGAAAGGGCAGCAAATCTGAAAATCCCCGATGCTGCCCGGCAAAGTCATCCACACATAACAGATATCAGCGGGATGACAAGGTAGTGTGAACGAGGGCTAAATAAAGCCTGACCATACACCAGAGATAATGGATGGCACTTACCACCCTCCCCTGCCCCCCGGGCCATTAACGTGCCAGCTCTGCTTGGCAGAATCTGCGTGGTGATTCCTATGGAGGGGGCACGGTATGCGGGAGAGCGGCAGAGCCATTCACTGAGCGGAATACAATGCAGAACATATAATGCTGGCACAATAATGTCTCTAAGTCAGTGCGCTCAGGGATGTTATCAATAACTATTCACTGCCCTAGACCACCAGGGATGTTATCAATAACTATTCACCTATTCACTGCCCTAGACCACCAGGGATGTTATCAATAACTATTCACTGTCCTAGACCACCAGGGATGTTATCAATAACTATTCACCTATTCACTGCCCTAGACCACCAGGGATGTTATCAATAACTATTCACTGCAATAGACCACCAGGGATGTTATCAATAACTATTCACTGCAATAGACCACCAGGGATGTTATCTATAACTATTCACTGCAATAGACCACCAGGGATGTTATCAATAGCTATTCACTATCCTAGACCACCAGGGATGTTATCAATAACTATTCACTGTCCTAGACCACCAGGGATGTTATCAATAACTATTCACTGCAATAGACCACCAGGGATGTTATCAATAACTATTCACTGCCCTAGACCACCAGGGATGTTATCAATAACTATTCACTGTCCTAGACCACCAGGGATGTTATCAATAACTATTCACTGCAATAGACCACCAGGGATGTTATCAATAACTATTCACTGTCCTAGACCACCAGGGATGTTATCAATAACTATTCACTGCAATAGACCACCAGGGATGTTATCAATAACTATTCACTGCAATAGACCACCAGGGATGTTATCTATAACTATTCACTGCAATAGACCACCAGGGATGTTATCAATAGCTATTCACTATCCTAGACCACCAGGGATGTTATCAATAACTATTCACTGCAATAGACCACCAGGGATGTTATCAATAACTATTCACTATCCTAGACCACCAGAGATGTTATCAATAACTATTCATTGTCCTATACCGCCAGGGATGTTATCAATAACTATTCACTGTCCTAGACCACCAGGGATGTTATCAATAACTATTCACTGTCCTAGACCACCAGGGATGTTATCAATAACTATTCACTGCCCTAGACCACCAGGGATGTTATCAATAACTATTCACTGTCCTAGACCACCAGGGATGTTATCAATAGCTATTCACTGTCCTAGACCACCAGGGATGTTATCAATAACTATTCACTGCAATAGACCACCAGGGATGTTATCAATAACTATTCACTGGCCTAGACCACCAGGGATGTTATCAATAACTATTCACTGCAATAGACCACCAGGGATGTTATCAATAACTATTCACTGGCCTAGACCACCAGGGATGTTATCAATAACTATGCACTGCCCTAGACCACCAGGGATGTTATCAATAACTATTAATTGTCCTATACCGCCAGGGATGTTATCAATAACTATTCACTGACCCTAGACCGCCAGGGATGTTATCAATAACTATTCACTGACCCTAGACCACCAGGGATGTTATCAATAACTATTCACTGACCCTAGACCACCAGGGATGTTATCAATAACTATTCACTGACCCTAGACCACCAGGGATGTTATCAATAACTATTCACTGACCCTAGACCACCAGGGATGTTATCAATAACTATTCACTGACCCTAGACCACCAGGGATGTTATCAATAACTATTCACTGACCCTAGACCACCAGGGATGTTATCAATAACTATTCACTGACCCTAGACCACCAGGGATGTTATCAATAACTATTCACTGACCCTAGACCACCAGGGATGTTATCAATAACTATTCACTGTCCTAGACCACCAGGGATGTTATCAATAACTATTCACTACCCTAGACCACCAGGGATGTTATCAATAACTATTCACTATCCTAGACCACCAGGGATGTTATCAATAACTATTCACTGTCCTAGACCACAAGGGATGTTATCAATAACTATTCATTGTCCTATACCGCCAGGGATGTTATCAATAACTATTCACTGTCCTAGACCACAAGGGATGTTATCAATAACTATTCACTGCCCTAGACCACCAGGGATGTTATCAATAACTATTCACTATCCTAGACCACCAGGGATGTTATCAATAACTATTCTCTGTCCTAGACCACCAGGGATGTTATCAATAACTATTCACTGCCCTATACCACCAGGGATGTTATCAATAACTATTCACTGCCCTAGACCACCAGGGATGTTATCAATAACTATTCACTGCCCTAGACCACCAGGGATGTTATCAATAACTATTCACTGCCCTATACCACCAGGGATGTTATCAATAACTATTCACTGCCCTAGACCACCAGGGATGTTATCAATAACTATTCACTATCCTAGACCACCAGGGATGTTATCAATAACTATTCACTATCCTAGACCACAAGGGATGTTATCAATAACTATTCACTATCCTAGACCACAAGGGATGTTATCAATAACTATTCACTGTCCTAGACCACCAGGGATGTTATCAATAACTATTCACTGCCCTATACCACCAGGGATGTTATCAATAACTATTCACTGCCCTAGACCACCAGGGATGTTATCAATAACTATTCACTGCCCTAGACCACCAGGGATGTTATCAATAACTATTCACTGCCCTATACCACCAGGGATGTTATCAATAACTATTCACTGCCCTAGACCACCAGGGATGTTATCAATAACTATTCACTATCCTAGACCACCAGGGATGTTATCAATAACTATTCACTGTCCTAGACCACCAGGGATGTTATCAATAACTATTCACTGACCCTAGACCACCAGGGATGTTATCAATAACTATTCACTGACCCTAGACCACCAGGGATGTTATCAATAACTATTCACTGTCCTAGACCACCAGGGATGTTATCAATAACTATTCACTGCCCTAGACCACCAGGGATGTTATCAATAACTATTCACTGCCCTAGACCACCAGGGATGTTATCAATAACTATTCACTATCCTAGACCACAAGGGATGTTATCAATAACTATTCACTGTCCTAGACCACCAGGGATGTTATCAATAACTATTCACTGTCCCTAGACCACCAGGGATGTTATCAATAACTATTCACTGTCCTAGACCACCAGGGATGTTATCAATAACTATTCACTGTCCTAGACCACCAGGGATGTTATCAATAACTATTCACTGTCCTAGACCACCTGGGATGTTATCAATAACTATTCATTGTCCTATACCGCCAGGGATGTTATCAATAACTATTCACTGCACTAGACCACAAGGAACGTTATCAATATTCCACTACTATAGATCACTAGGGATGTTATCAATAGCCATTTATTTGATAGAAGGATCGAAGACAATGATGTTACACAGCGGACCCCTGGTGTTTGAGTCTTCACCTGGATTAATATACAGAGAAGATTAGTATTTCTCTGTGATGAGAGACCCCCAAGTGGCATCTGATAACGATTACCTGGAGTGGGGAGGAGCGGGAAACTCGGGCCAAGGAACATTTCTTCCTATTGAAAAAAGACAAACAGTTACTGACGTCAAATAATTCAAAGTTATAGGTTTATAATATAATTTTGGCATTACATTTTTGGCAGTATTATTTCAGCACGGTGTGGTAATGTGATGTCGGCATCTGCCCCCTGGGCGCTGTATGGCAATGTTATGGGATTTTTGTGTCTGGTAGATTTATATATAGGTTATTAATTTGATACAGTATGGACTTATTATTAGAGAATTGCATGGGGTAATATATGGGCAGTGTATGGGGACATCATTCATATACTGTATGGGGTAATATATAGGCAGTGTATGGAGTCATCATTCATATACTGTATGGGGTAATACATGGGCAGTATATGGAGTCATCATTCATATACTGTATGGGATAATACATGGACAGTGTATGGGGTCATCATTCATATACTGCACGGGGTAATATATGGGCAGTGTATGGGGTCATCATTCATATACTGTATGGACTAATATATGGGCAGTGTATGGAGTCACCATTCATATACTGTATGGGGTAATACATGGGTAGTGTATGGGGTCATCATTCATATACTGTATGGGGTAATACATGGGTAGTGTATAGGGTCATCATTCATATACTGCACGGGGTAATACATGGGCAGTGTATGGAGTCATCATTCATATACTGTATGGGGTAATATATGGGCAGTGTATGGGGTCATCATTCATATACTGTATGGGGTAATACATGGGTAGTGTATAGGGTCATCATTCATATACTGTATGGGGTAATATATGGGCAGTGTATGGGGTCATCATTCATATACTGTATGGACTAATATATGGCCATGTATGGGGTCATCATTCATATACTGTATGGGGTAATATATAGGCAGTGAATGGAGTCATCATTCATATACTGTATGGGGTAATACATGGGCAGTGTATGGAGTCATCATTCATATACTGTATGGAGTAATATATGGGCAGTGTATGGAGTCACCATTCATATACTGTATGGGGTAATACATGGGCAGTGTATGGGGTCATCATTCATATACTGTATGGGGTAATATATGGGCAGTGTATGGGGTCATCATTCATATACTGTATGGGGTAATATATGGGCAGTGTATGGGGACATCATTCATATACTGTATGGAGTAATACATGGGCAGTGTATGGGGCCATCATTCATATACTGTATGGGGTAATACATGGGCAGTATATGGAGTCATCATTCATATACTGTATGGGATAATACATGGACAGTGTATGGGGTCATCATTCATATACTGCACGGGGTAATATATGGGCAGTGTATGGAGTCACCATTCATATACTGTATGGGGTAATACATGGGTAGTGTATGGGGTCATCATTCATATACTGTATGGGGTAATACATGGGTAGTGTATAGGGTCATCATTCATATACTGCACGGGGTAATACATGGGCAGTGTATGGAGTCATCATTCATATACTGTATGGGGTAATATATGGGCAGTGTATGGGGTCATCATTCATATACTGTATGGGGTAATACATGGGTAGTGTATAGGGTCATCATTCATATACTGTATGGGGTAATATATGGGCAGTGTATGGGGTCATCATTCATATACTGTATGGACTAATATATGGCCATGTATGGGGTCATCATTCATATACTGTATGGGGTAATATATAGGCAGTGTATGGAGTCATCATTCATATACTGTATGGGGTAATACATGGGCAGTGTATGGAGTCATCATTCATATACTGTATGGAGTAATATATGGGCAGTGTATGGAGTCACCATTCATATACTGTATGGGGTAATATATGGGCAGTGTATGGGGTCATCATTCATATACTGTATGGGGTAATACATGGGTAGTGTATAGGGTCATCATTCATATACTGTATGGGGTAATATATAGGCAGTGTATGGAGTCATCATTCATATACTGTATGGGGTAATACATGGGCAGTGTATGGGGTCATCATTCATATACTGTATGGAGTAATACATGGGTAGTGTATGGGGTCATCATTCATATACTGTATGGGGTAATATATGGGCAGTGTATGGGGTCATCATTCATATACTGTATGGGGTAATACATGGGTAGTGTATAGGGTCATCATTCATATACTGTATGGGGTAATATATGGGCAGTGTATGGGGTCATCATTCATATACTGTATGGACTAATATATGGCCATGTATGGGGTCATCATTCATATACTGTATGGGGTAATATATGGGCAGTGTATGGAGTCACCATTCATATACTGTATGGGGTAATACATGGGCAGTGTATGGGGTCATCATTCATATACTGTATGGAGTAATATATGGGCAGTGTATGGGGCCATCATTCATATACTGTATGGGGTAATATATGGGCAGTGTATGGGGTCATCATTCATATACTGTATGGAGTAATACATTGGTAGTGTATGGGGTCATCATTCATATACTGTATGGGGTAATATATGGGCAGTGTATGGAGCCATCATTCATATACTGTATGTGGAAATATATGGGCAGTGTATGGGGCCATCATTCATATACTGTATGGGGTAATATATGGGCAGTGTATGGAGTCATCATTCATATTCTGTATGGAGTAATATATGGGCAGTGTATGGGGCCATCATTCATATACTGTATGGGGTAAAATATGGGCAGTGTATGGGGTCATCATTCATATACTGTATGGGGTAATATATGGGCAGTGTATGGGGTCATCATTCATACACTGCACGGGGTAATATATGGGCAGTGTATGGGGTCATCATTCATATACTGTATGGGGTAATATATGGGCAGTGTATGGGGTCATCATTCATATACTGTATGGGGTAATACATGGGTAGTGTATGGGGCCATCATTCATATACTGTATGGGGTAATACATGGGCAGTGTATGGGGTCATCATTCATATACTGTATGGACTAATATATGGCCATGTATGGGGGTCATCATTCATGTACTGTATGGGGTAATAAATAGGCAGTGTATGGAGTCATCATTCATATACTGTATGGGATAATACATGGACAGTGTATGGGGTCATCATTCATATACTGTATGGGGTAATAATGGGGGTAATATATGTGCAGTGTATGGGGTCATCATTCATATTCTGTATGGGGTAATATATGGGCAGTCTATGGAGTCATCATTCATATACTGTATGGAGTAATATATGGGCAGTGTATGGGGCCATCATTCATATACTGTATGGGGTCATAATTCATATACTGTATGGGGTAATATATGGGCAGTGTATGGAGTCATCATTCATATTCTGTATGGAGTAATATATGGGCAGTGTATGGAGTCATCATTCATATTCAGTAGGGGGTAATATATGGGCAGTGTATGGGGTCATCATTCATATGCTGTATGGGGTAATACATGGACAGTGTATGGGGCCATCATTCATATACTGTATGGGGTAATACATGGACAGTGTATGGGGCCATCATTCATATACTGTATGGGGTAATACATGGGCAGTGTATGGGGTCATCATTCATATACTGTAAGGGGTAATACATGGACAGTGTATGGGGCCATCATTCATATACTGTATGGGGTAATACATGGACAGTGTATGGGGCCATCATTCATATACTGTATGGGGTAATACATGGACAGTGTATGGGGTCATCATTCATATACTGTAAGGGGTAATATATGGGCAGTGTATGGAGTCATCATTCATATACTGTATGGGGTATTATTTGGGCAGTGTATAGAGTCATCATTCATATACTGTATGGGGTATTATTTGGGCAGTGTATAGAGTCATCATTCATATACTGTATGGGGTAATATTTAGGCAGTGTATGGGTCCATCATTCATATATTATATGTGGGTAATATATGGACCGTGTATGGGGTCATAATTCATATATTGTATAGGGGTAATATTTAGGGAACATATGGATATTTTAATTGGCCTCTGTGTATTTTTGAGTTGAATGTTACATGGAGCAGAACTATACTGCGTTATTCGAGGCTCTATTATGGGAATGCAAGTGGCTTTATCTGGGTGTTGTATGAGGTGTATTTTGGACATAGTTTGCAGTATAATTTGAGGACTTTACAATTTATCATTGGATGCTGTATGGGGAAATTACTGGGGTGCGGTATGGGTTAGTATTCGGGCGCTGTACAGGGAGTTATTTGGGGAATGTATGAAGCATTATTTCATCACCACGTACGGAGTTTTTGGGGAAATATTTTAGCTCTATATAAGGTACAATTTCATTATTTCGCACTGCATGATGTATGATTTAGTTACTTTATGGACTACAAGTATTTTACGCAACATTTTGTTTGGGGGTCACCATAGATTATGTGTGATTCTCTAATAAATAAAAATGCTTCAGCCGTCAGTGTCCAGCAGATTCATCCACCTGTCAGGATCGTCAGCGTCCAGCAGATTCATCCACCTGTCAGGATCGTCAGCGTCCAGCAGATTCATCCACCTGTCAGGATCATCAGCGTCCAGCAGATTCATCCACCCGTCAGGATCGTCAGCGTCCAGCAGATTCATCCACCCGTCAGGATCGTCAGCGTCCAGCAGATTCATCCACCCGTCAGGATCGTCAGCGTCCAGCAGATTCATCCACCTGTCAGGATCGTCAGCGTCCAGCAGATTCATCCACCTGTCAGGATCGTCAGCGTCCAGCAGATTCATCCACCTGTCAGGATAGTCAGCGTCCAGCAGATTCATCCACCTGTCAGGATAGTCAGCGTCCAGCAGATTCATCCACCTGTCAGGATCGTCAGCGTCCAGCAGATTCATCCACCTGTCAGGATCGTCAGCGTCCAGCAGATTCATCCACCTGTCAGGATCATCAGCGTCCAGCAGATTCATCCACCTGTCAGGATCGTCAGCGTCCAGCAGATTCATCCACCTGTCAGGATCGTCAGCGTCCAGCAGATTCATCCACCTGTCAGGATCGTCAGCGTCCAGCAGATTCATCCACCTGTCAGGATCGGTGATGGTCTTTCACTCATAAAGATAACTGACTGTCAGCCGAACATCTGAGCCGGAATCTGATGCTTTGCTCGACCTTTCTCTGATAAGCCGCACATGTACAGTATATACAGCATACACACCATATATACCATACACACCATATATACCATCCTTTCAGACTGGAGGCACATGTACAGTATATACAGCATACACACCATATATACCATACACACCATATATATCTTCCTTTCAGACTGGAGGGCAAAATATCACTGTAACGGGCACACAGGGAAGAGCAGCCATAACACGGGCAACTCGAGCGTCTCCAGCTCTGTAGAACTAGAAGTCCCAGTGCAATGAGTGCTGTATCAGAGCTGCGCTGAGCGAGGCCTATGTAGCAGAGCGGAGCAATGCCGCATGCAGCAAGAATGGGTTTGTCATGTTATATGGTGACGTTATTACTCCACGCATCTTAATGAAAGTTACCTGGCGCATTCGGCTCTGCTACATCTGTACATGGGGAAGGTAAAGCAGCTTTTCTGCATGAATGTGATGAGAACCGTGCAGGAGTGATTACCTGTTGGGCGTCATCCTCGTCCATAATGTCCATGCTGAAGCCTTGGGATGGGGGTCAGTCACCCCCGCTGCCTCCAGAGCTGCAATCCTCCCATCCTGGGTCCTTGCACACACATCAGCCCTTCTTTCCTTATGTGGGTCTAGTTCTTCTACAGCAAAGTGTCAATCCCAGAGAGCAATGCACTAAATGGGTCACTCAGGCAGCTGCTTGCTTCTTAGCCCCCCTCCCCCATCTATAAGCTTTATCCCCCTCTGCTCCTCAGTAATATCTGCCCCCCAGCTCCTTGTTGCCCCCCAGACCCTCTGCTCATTCTCTTGGCTCCCAGGCTGTGTCCTCAGCCTCTGAATCTGTCCCTTCCCTCTGATTCCTCCTCTTCCTCTCTCCCCCTCCTTGCAGGTTGTGGAGATAACATTTGCTCCTAGGATAGAATGTCATTGCTGGGCTGCTTGGCAGGGTGCATTGGTGCAGGGTAGCCCCCCAGCTGTGGCTGCTCTGTGCACCTGCTGTGGATATGCCCCCTATAATCCCAGCACATTCCCAGTCCCATATTTCACATGAACCCCCCCCCCCCCAGCTGAATCATCACATATGGGGTGGGGGTGGGGGTGGGGGTGGGGGTGGGGGTGGGGGTGGGGGGGGGGGGGGGGGCTTCATGCATGCAATATAGGAGTGCTGCAATAAATGCCCCCCCCCCAGCTGTAACGGTATGAGCAGTGGGAGCAGCATTGGTGCATGGATGTGTCTGCTGCAACATTGTATCGTCTATGTTTAATAATATGTAACACACAGGACAAATATTGTCTCTTATCATGATGGCGCATTGCACAGCGCAGGGGCAGACATTGGGGCAACCTGGGGCCCAAGAGGTAAAGGGCCCAAATCAGGTGGAATTGTGCAGGATACTAAGCTATTGGACCGAAGGAAGATTTACCAATATATCTCAATTAACCTAAAGGCATAGTGCTTCCCCATGTGGCACAAAAATAATTAAATAACGAGAAAAAAAACAAACAAGATTGTGCCGGGGATGAAATATATCACAAGAATCAATTAAAAAGTAAAATGTTATTGTATGGGTTCATTAAGAACATGTATATGCAAAATAATTAGAGCAAACACCAGAAGACAACGACTCGTGTGATAGTATTATGTGTGCACTATAGTTCATGTTAATGCTTTCAATGAGAATATTGTGTGTCGACACTATATGGCGGTATTATGTATGCACCTGGAATAAATAGCTAGTGTTATGTGTGCACTGTAGGGCACGGTTATGTTTTCACCTTATGTCACTATTGTACAGAGGTGCCATACGGCATTTATGACTCAATATTAGACCTAGATTTATCTCTCTGACGTCCTGTGTATAAGTGGAGCCAGGATTTCCGCATTCACCTCGTTTTCTTGTCCTTCGCTTCGTTCTCCTGTTTTCCAGCTCCATCATCAGCGCGGCTGATACTTATTATTACCACTTGTTCCCAGCGTCCTCTGTTAATATGTAACGAACTGGATGATCAAGAACAAAAAGTCACATAGGAAATAAGGAGATTTATATATATATATATATATATATATATATATATATATATATATATATATATATATATATATATATAAATAATTGCCTAAGGGGTACTTCCGTCTGACTATCGCGGAAAACACAGGTGCCTAGGCAGCATCAATAGTGAAAACATATAATGTTAAAAATAATTAAAAAAAATAAAAATCATTATATTCTCACCTTCCGGGGCCTGTCCCGCTCCTCGCGAGGCTCCAGTCCCAAGAATGCATTGCGGCAATGACCCCAGATGACGTAGCGGTCTCGCAAGACCACTATATCATCACGTGTTATTGCCGCAATGCATTCTTGGGACTGGAGCATCGCTAAACGCCTGTGCTGGATACGGGGACCGTCGGAAGGTGAGTATATAACTATTTTTTAATTTTAAGGTTTTTTTTTTTTAACAGGGATATGGTGCCCACATTGCTATATACTGCGTGAGCTGTGCTATACACTACGTGGGCTGTTATATACTGCGTGAGCTGTGCTATATACTACGTGGGCTGTGTTATATACTACGTCTCTGTGCTATATACTACGTGGGCTGCGCAATATACTATGTGGGCTGTGCTATATACCGCGTGAGCTGTGTTCTATACCGCGTGAGCTATGTTACATACCGCATGGGCTGTTATATACCGCGTGGGCTGTTATATACTGCGTGGGCTGTGCTATATACTACGTGGGCTGTGCTATATACTACCGTGGGCTGTGCTATATACTACCGTGGGCTGTTATTGTGTTATATACTGCGTGGGCTGTGTTATATACTACTATACATATTCTAGAATACCCGATGCGTTAGAATCGGGCCACTTTCTAGTAATATATAATAAAGAATTGACAGTATCACACATGATTGGCTAAGGCTACGTTCACATTAGCGTTGCGCGCCGCTGCGTCGGCGACGCAACGCACGACGCACAAAAAAACGCGCGCAAAAACGCTGCGTTTTGCGACGCGTGCGTCGTTTTTTGACGAAAATCGGACGCACGAAAAATGCAACTTGTTGCATTTTCTTGCGTCCGACGCTAGCGTCGGAAACGACGCACGTGTCGGAAAACGCAACAAAAAAAACGCACGCGTCCCCCATGTTAAACATAGGGGCGCGTCGCCGCTGCGTCGCCGACGCAACAGCGACGCACATTATTGTATCACTGTATCAAACAGGATAGGCTTTGCTCATGGCATTGAACATGATTAGATACACAGCTCAGCTGACAGTATGACACAGGATAGGATTAGAAACACAGCTCAGCTAACAGTATCACACAGGATAGGATTAGATACACAGCTCAGCAGACATTAATCACACATGATGGGATTAGATACACGGCTCAGCAGACAGTATCACACAAGATAGGATTAGATACTCCTGATCTGTAATAATGACGCAGCCTCAGGGTTCTCTACTGGGAAATCGTATTAGTTACCAAGGAATCTCCAGCAAAACCTAATAATGAGACACAAGATCTAAAGACGTCTCATCACAAAGGAGGAAATCACAAATACAAACTCCAGAAAGAGCAAATCCTACAAGCGTCATTACTGGGCTCCGCCATACAATGACCCTGATAATATGGTCAGTGAGAAGTCTCATTCTCAGCATTGTTATATTAGTTCAGGGAGAAAACAACAAGCAGGAAAGAAAGGGTTAATGTATGTTCTGGTTCTTGTACGGAATAACGGGATAGGAGCCAAATGTTACTGGCAGCGCACCATACAATCAACGAAAAGTTACTGCAGTTCCACTTTGGGCAATCCTGCAAATAGTACAGAAACACAAGTCCCATCATCCCGGACATTTTGTACCCAAAACTTACAATACTTGATACATTCTTGTACATGGGGCAGTATTATAGCAGTTATATTCTTGTACACAGGGGCAGTATTATAGTAGTTATATTCTTGTACATAAGAGCAGTATTATAGTAGTAATATTCTTGTACATAGGGGCAGTATTATAGTAGTTATATTCTTGTACATAGGAGCAGTATTATAGCAGTTATATTCTTGTACACAGGGGCAATATTATAGTAGTTATATTCTTGTACATAGGGGCAGTATTATAGTAGTTATATTCTTGTACATGGGGCAGTATTATAGTAGTTATATTCTTGTACATAGGAGCAGTATTATAGTAGTTATATTCTTGTACATGGGGCAGTATTATAGTAGTTATGTTCTTGTACATAGGGGCAGTATTATAGTAGTTATATTCTTGTATATAGGAGCAGTATTATAGTATATTCTTGCACATAGTGGCAGTATTATAGCAGTTATATTCTTGTACATAGGAGCAGTATTATAGTAGTTATATTCTTGTACATAGGGGCAGTATTATAGTAGTTATATTCTTGTACATAGGGGCAGTATTATAGTAGTTATATTCTTGTACATGGGGCAGTATTATAGTAGTTATATTCTTGTACATAGGAGCAGTATTATAGTAGTTATATTCTTGTACATGGGGCAGTATTATAGTAGTTATGTTCTTGTACATAGGGGCAGTATTATAGTAGTTATATTCTTGTATATAGGAGCAGTATTATAGTATATTCTTGCACATAGTGGCAGTATTATAGCAGTTATATTCTTGTACATAGGAGCAGTATTATAGTAGTTATATTCTTGTACATAGGGGCAGTATTATAGTAGTTATATTCTTGTACATGGGGCAGTATTATAGTAGTTATATTCTTGTATATAGGAGCAGTATTATAGTATACTCTTGCACATAGTGGCAGTATTATAGCAGTTATATTCTTGTACATAGGAGAAGTATTATAGTAGTTATATTCCTGTACATAGGGGCAGTATTATAGTAGTTATATTCTTGTACATAGAAGCAGTATTATAGTTATATTCCTGTACATAGGGGCAGTATTATAGTAGTTATATTCTTGCACATAGTGGCAGTATTATAGTAGTTATATTCTTGTATATAGGAGCAGTATTATAGTAGTTATATTCTTGTACATAGGAGCAGTATTATAGTAGTTATATTCTTGTACATAGGGACAGTATTATAGTAGTTATATTCTTGTACATAGGAGCAGTATTATAGTAGTTAGGGGCAGTATTATAGTAGTTATACTCTTGTACATAGGGGCAGTATTATAGTAGTTATATTCTTGTACATAGGGGTATTATAGTAGTTATATTCTTGTACATAGGGACAGTATTATAGTAGTTATATTCTTGTACATAGGGACAGTATTATAGTAGTTATATTCTTGTAGATAAGGGCAGTATTATAGTAATTATATTCTTGTAGATAGGGGTAGTATTATAGTAGTTATACTATTGTACATAGGGGTCAGTATTATAGTAGTTATATTCTTGTACATAGGGGCAGTATTATAGTAGTTATATTCTTGTACATAGGGGCAGTATTATAGTAGTTATATTCTTGTACATAGGGGCAGTATTATAGTAGTTATATTCTTGTACATAGGGGTATTATAGTAGTTATATTCTTGTACATAGGGACAGTATTATAGTAGTTATATTCTTGTAGATAGGGGCAGTATTATAGTAATTATATTCTTGTAGATAGGGGCAGTATTATAGTAGTTATACTATTGTACATAGGGGTCAGTATTATAGTAATTATATTCTTGTACATAGCAGTATTATAGTAGTTATATTCTTGTACATAGGCGCAGTATTATAGTTGTTATATTCTTGTACATAGGAGCAGTATTATAGTAGTTATATTCTTGTAGATAGGGGCAGTATTATAGTAGTTATACTCTTGTACATAGCAGTATTATAGTAGTTATATTCTTGTACATAGGGGCAGTATTATACTAGTTATATTCTTGTACATGGGGGCAGTATTATAGTATACTCTTGTACATAGGGGCAGTATTATAGTAGTTATATTCTTGTAGATAGGAGCCGTATTATAGTAGTTATATTCTTGTACATAGGGGCAGTATTATACTAGTTATATTCTTGTACATGGGGGCAGTATTATAGTAGTTATACTCTTGTACATAGGGACAGTATTATAGTAGTTATATTCTTGTACATAGGGGCAGTATTATACTAGTTATATTCTTGTACATGGGGGCAGTATTATAGTAGTTATACTCTTGTACATAGGGGCAGTATTATAGTAGTTATATTCTTGTAGATAGGAGCCGTATTATAGCAGCTATATTCTTGTACATAGGAGCAGTATTATAGTAGTTATATTCTTGTACATAGGAGCAGTATTATAGTAGTTATATTCTTGTACATAGGAGCAGTATTATAGTAGTTATATTCTTGTACATAGGGGCAGTATTATAGTAGTTATATTCTTCCACATAGAGGAGCAGTATTATAGTAGTTATATTCTTGTACATGGGGCAGTATTATAGTAGTTATATTCTTGTATATAGGAGCAGTATTATAGTATACTCTTGCACATAGTGGCAGTATTATAGCAGTTATATTCTTGTACATAGGAGAAGTATTATAGTAGTTATATTCTTGTACATAGGGGCAGTATTATTGTAGTTATATTCTTGTACATAGGAGGCAGTATTATAGTAGATATATTCTTGTACATAGGAGCAGTATTATAGTTATATTCCTGTACATAGGGGCAGTATTATAGTAGTTATATTCTTGTACATAGGGGCAGTATTATAGTAGTTATATTCTTGTACATAGGAGGCAGTATTATAGTAGTTATATTCTTGTACATAGAAGCAGTATTATAGTTATATTCCTGTACATAGGGGCAGTATTATAGTAGTTATATTCTTGTACATAGGGGCAGTATTATAGTAGTTATATTCTTGCACATAGTGGCAGTATTATAGTAGTTATATTCTTGTATATAGGAGCAGTATTATAGTAGTTATATTCTTGTACATAGGAGCAGTATTATAGTAGTTATATTCTTGTACATAGGGACAGTATTATAGTAGTTATATTCTTGTACATAGCAGTATTATAGTAGTTATATTCTTGTACATAGGAGCAGTATTATAGTAGTTAGGGGCAGTATTATAGTAGTTATACTCTTGTACATAGGGGCAGTATTATAGTAGTTATACTCTTGTACATAGGAGCAGTATTATAGTAGTTATATTCTTGTACATAGGAGCAGTATTATAGTAGTTATATTCTTGTACATAGGGGCAGTATTATAGTAGTTAGGGGCAGTATTATAGTAGTTATACTCTTGTACATAGGGGCAGTATTATAGTTATACTCTTGTACATAGGAGCAGTATTATAGTAGTTATATTCTTGTACATAGGAGCAGTATTATAGTAGTTATATTCTTGTACATAGGGGCAGTATTATAGTATTTATATTCTTGTACATAGGAGCAGTATTATAGTAGTTAGGGGCAGTATTATAGTAGTTATACTCTTGTACATAGGGGCAGTATTATAGTTATATTCTTGTACATAGGAGCAGTATTATAGTAGTTATATTCTTGTACATAGGAGCAGTATTATAGTAGTTATATTCTTGTACATAGGAGCAGTATTATAGTAGTTATATTCTTGTACATAGGGACAGTATTATAGTAGTTATATTCTTGTACATAGGAGCAGTATTATAGTAGTTAGGGGCAGTATTATAGTAGTTATACTCTTGTACATAGGGGCAGTATTATAGTAGTTATATTCTTGTACATATGGACAGTATTATAGTAGTTATATTCTTGTACATAGGAGCAGTATTATAGTAGTTAGGGGCAGTATTATAGTAGTTATACTCTTGTACATAGGGGCAGTATTATAGTAGTTATATTCTTGTACATAGGGGTATTATAGTAGTTATATTCTTGTACATAGGGACAGTATTATAGTAGTTATATTCTTGTACATAGGGACAGTATTATAGTAGTTATATTCTTGTAGATAAGGGCAGTATTATAGTAATTATATTCTTGTAGATAGGGGCAGTATTATAGTAGTTATACTATTGTACATAGGGGTCAGTATTATAGTAGTTATATTCTTGTACATAGGGGCAGTATTATAGTAGTTATATTCTTGTACATAGGTGCAGTATTATAGTAGTTATATTCTTGTACATAGGGGCAGTATTATAGTAGTTATATTCTTGTACATAGGGGTATTATAGTAGTTATATTCTTGTACATAGGGACAGTATTATAGTAGTTATATTCTTGTAGATAGGGGCAGTATTATAGTAATTATATTCTTGTAGATAGGGGCAGTATTATAGTAGTTATACTATTGTACATAGGGGTCAGTATTATAGTAGTTATATTCTTGTACATAGCAGTATTATAGTAGTTATATTCTTGTACATAGGAGCAGTATTATAGTTGTTATATTCTTGTACATAGGAGCAGTATTATAGTAGTTATATTCTTGTAGATAGGGGCAGTATTATAGTAGTTATACTCTTGTACATAGCAGTATTATAGTAGTTATATTCTTGTACATAGGGGCAGTATTATACTAGTTATATTCTTGTACATGGGGGCAGTATTATAGTATACTCTTGTACATAGGGGCAGTATTATAGTAGTTATATTCTTGTAGATAGGAGCCGTATTATAGTAGTTATATTCTTGTACATAGGGGCAATATTATACTAGTTATATTCTTGTACATGGGGGCAGTATTATAGTAGTTATACTCTTGTACATAGGGACAGTATTATAGTAGTTATATTCTTGTACATAGGGGCAGTATTATACTAGTTATATTCTTGTAAATGGGGGCAGTATTATAGTAGTTATACTCTTGTACATAGGGGCAGTATTATAGTAGTTATATTCTTGTAGATAGGAGCCGTATTATAGCAGCTATATTCTTGTACATAGGAGCAGTATTATAGTAGTTATATTCTTGTACATAGGAGCAGTATTATAGTAGTTATATTCTTGTACATAGGAGCAGTATTATAGTAGTTATATTCTTGTACATAGGGGCAGTATTATAGTAGTTATATTCTTCCACATAGAGGAGCAGTATTATAGTAGTTATATTCTTGTACATAGGGGGCAGTATTATAGTAGTTATATTCCTGTACATAGGGACAGTATTATAGTGGTTATATTCTTGTACATAGGGGCAGTATTATACAGGTCCTTCTCAAAAAAATTAGCATATAGTGTTAAATTTCATTATTTACCATAATGTAATGATTACAATTAAACTTTCATATATTATAGATTCATTATCCACCAACTGAAATTTGTCAGGTCTTTTATTGTTTTAATACTGATGATTTTGGCATACAACTCCTGATAACCCAAAAAACCTGTCTCAATAAATTAGCATATTTCACCCATCCAATCAAATAAAAGTGTTTTTTTAATAACAAACAAAACAACCATCAAATAATAATGTTCAGTTATGCACTCAATACTTGGTCGGGAATCCTTTGGCAGAAATGACTGCTTCAATGCGGCGTGGCATGGAGGCAATCAGCCTGTGACACTGCTGAGATGTTATGGAGGCCCAGGATGCTTCAATAGCGGCCTTAAGCTCATCCAGAGTGTTGGGTCTTGCGTCTCTCAACTTTCTCTTCACAATATCCCACAGATTCTCTATGGGGTTCAGGTCAGGAGAGTTGGCAGGCCAATTGAGCACAGTAATACCATGGTCAGTAAACCATTTACCAGTGGTTTTGGCACTGTGAGCAGGTGCCAGGTCGTGCTGAAAAATGAAATCTTCATCTCCATAAAGCATTTCAGCCGATGGAAGCATGAAGTGCTCCAAAATCTCCTGATAGCTAGCTGCATTGACCCTGCCCTTGATGAAACACAGTGGACCAACACCAGCAGCTGACATGGCACCCCACACCATCACTGACTGTGGGTACTTGACACTGGACTTCAGGCATTTTGGCATTTCCTTCTCCCCAGTCTTCCTCCAGACTCTGGCACCTTGATTTCCGAATGACATGCAAAATTTGCTTTCATCAGAAAAAAGTACTTGGGACCACTTAGCAACAGCCCAGTGCTGCTTCTCTGTAGCCCAGGTCAGGCGCCTCTGCCGCTGTTTATGGTTCAAAAGTGGCTTTACCTGGGGAATGCGGCACCTGTAGCCCATTTCCTGCACACGCCTGTGCACGGTGGCTCTGGATGTTTCCACACCAGACTCAGTCCACTGCTTCCTCAGGTTCCCCAAGGTCTGGAATCGGTCCTTCTCCACAATCTTCCTCAGGGTCCGGTCTCCTCTTCTCGTTGTACAGCGTTTTCTGCCACATTGTTTCCTTCCAACAGACTTACCATTGAGGTGCCTTGATACAGCACTCTGGGAACAGCCTATTTGTTGAGAAATTTCTTTCTGGGTCTTACCCTCTTGCTTGAGGGTGTCAATGATGGCCTTCTTGACATCTGTCAGGTCGCTAGTCTTACCCATGATGGGGGTTTTGAGTAATGAACCAGGCAGGGAGTTTATAAAAGCCTCAGGTATCTTTTGCATGTGTTTAGAGTTAATTAGTTGATTCAGAAGATTAGGGTAATAGGTCGTTTAGAGAACCTTTTCTTGATATGCTAATTTATTGAGACAGGTTTTTTGGGTTATCAGGAGTTGTATGCCAAAATCATCAGTATTAAAACAATAAAAGACCTGACAAATTTCAGTTGGTGGATAATGAATCTATAATATATGAAAGTTTAATTGTAATCATTACATTATGGTAAATAATGAAATTTAACACTATATGCTAATTTTTTGAGAAGGACCTGTAGTAGTTATACTCTTGCACATAGGGGCAGTATTACATTAGTAATTTTCTTGTGCATATTGTCAGTATTATATGTTATATAGTATTGTCAGAAGATATATTGTAAGCTACCAGGAACCTGCCTGTCCTACTATTCTCAGGTTTGCCTTGGTCTTCAGAGGTTTGTATCAGCTGTCAGGTTTACTTTAACTGTGTAATGTTGGTAGCTTAGAATGACAGGACATAGTGACTTCTAAGCGTTTCTTCTACAGCAGAGTATGTTTATTGCTCTTAGTCTTTACATTACTCAGTAAGACGGTTGATAACAGCAGACATTCTATTCTGCATCTTTAGCTGCTCTAGTACAATTTTTTTTTTTTAATCTCCAAATCACTGCCAAGAAACAAGTTACTGCAGCTCTGAGCAGAGGAGTGACACCGACAAGGTCCTCTTCGAGACAGAGTTTTTATGAGGGAAGTTGTCAGTCTATGACCACAGCACAATTTTTACATAATTTCTTACATATGGGACATTTCAGAAGAATTTAATCTGAAGTTACTGTTCATTTTCTGAAATTTGGGATTTTATAAATTTTACTATTGTAGCTTTATCACAGTGAGGTCTCTATTCTTCTGGTACAGAGCAGCACATTCCCTATAACCACCACTAGGGGGCTCATTAGTTCTATGTACACTGTATGCAGGATGCACTTGGGCTCCCTCTAGTGGTGGCTGCAAGCTCTAGGAATTAGATCATGCAGAGAATTTGGAGCCATTATAGTAAACGGACGGCTTTAATAGGAAATTCATTCTCAGGTTTGATGAATAATCCGAGAAATCTACCACTCAGCTTCACATGCTACATCCAATAAGAATTTGTAAATTCATAAGAATTTGCAACTTGTGCACTAAGTATATTGCTAAAATCTTACAGATGATTTAACAATCTGACATTAAACATTTGTTTCCTCCGCCATCTGCATGCACTACAGCCAGTCTCTTCCTCTAGGATTGATGTACCGATGTTTTCATCCTGATCCTCCTGGTTCAGGAGAATGCTTGCCTTATGATTTCGATCTGACCAGTTTCCTGAATGTCCGGTCAATGAACAGGTTCCTAAGAGTCACTGCTGGCATCATGGAGGAATGTGCCATGACTGACAGGTAGTGCAGACACAATCACAGCCGCTTGCGCCACTTTGTCATCCGGGTGCTTGTTGACGAATGACATTTATTACAAGCGAGGTCGGCATGGCAGGATAGTGAAGGGCACCCGTCACGGCCATAGCTGGCGCCAGATGATATAAGGGGCTGCTAGTCACTAGGAGCAGGGTCACATTACCATTGCCCCAGGGGCCAGCTGTGGCTCTAAGCCCTACATCATGTGGCCCCATAACTACAGATCCTGTACTGTCAGCACCATGTTATGCATCGTAGGAGAGGGAGTTGTGTGTAGGAGGTAAACGTTTGATTTACCCCTAATGTGTACCTGTCATTTCAGGAAACTGTTCAGAATAAGTTGTGCGTACTAGAGGATTAACCCTATTTCTAATATGTTACTGATATTCTGCATTTTCACTAGATTTTCCCCTCTCCAGGCTTTATCTCTAATTTTCTGTTGTCTCTGAGCTAGTGGGTGTAGACAAGCTGCCATGGTATCTCCTATACACAGCACACACACAGACTGGAGGATTCCTGCTCTTCTGTCTCTATGTTCAGAAGCAGCAGCAAGGAGGCAATATACAGCACTTCTGAGCAGTGTAGCTGTGAATCCAGCTCTGGGGGTGATCAGATAGCAGTAGCACCATCTCTATATCTCTTTACTTTTATCAATATGCTCTTTCCACTTCATAGACCTCCATAGGCAGCTGTAATCTGCTCCCTGAGTGAGCTGGCACTCCTGTTGCTGAGCTTTATGCGTATACAAGCAGAGGATTAGAGGAGGGGAAAGACGAGTGCAATGAAGTGGATTAATGTGTATGGTTGGATGACTCCTAGTGCCTGAAGAACCAGTTAGTGGTCATTCTACCTGGTAGTCCTAGGCTTGCTAGATTGCTGAAATCAACCTGCAGCTGTGGAGACGTCCGCAGACCATCGCCATTTCAGAGAAGGAACACAGATTGGTGAGAATTCCAGAGGTGGGACCACTGCTGCTGCCCCCATATGCGTCGTCCCTGTATCGCCGTCATAGATTGCGGTGCACCCACCGGACACGTTCAGGAATCCTCTACAAACTCACTGTACGATTAGTACATACATCAGTTTTCAAAACAAAAGAGAAAAAAAAAAGAAATAAAAGATGGTGCATTCTGCAGATTCTTAGATCTGCAGGACGCTCATTCTTGAGGATTTTCTCTGCAGATTTCACACAATGCAAAGGATCCATAGGTTAAAAAACCCTGCGGATTTTGTGTGAACATAAATAAAACTGCAGGTGAGTGCACAATTTGGAAGCAATGATCCCTCCGGCACACTGAGGGTCTCTGTGTTCCCCTCCATGGTACAGGCCGGGATATTGTCCCCAGTGCAGTGACAGCTGCAGATTTTCCTGGGAGGAGTTGGCATCCTGGGGTCTCACAATATGACACCCCAGCTGTGGGGGAGCGAGGGGTGGGTGGGAGGTGTCACTGCTCCGTCTTATTTTGGTACTTGCTAAATATTGTCAGCTGAAGAGCCGCTACTGAATCTGAGCCCCGGCCAGAACAGCTTTAAAAAAAAAAAAAAAAAAAAGTTGCTTACTGAGCAGAACGGTAACACGGAAGGACGGGCGAGAGGCTGTAACGAGCTGTCAGCTGACGAGGTGTTAGGGTACCGTCACACTATACGATTTACCTACGATCACGACCAGCGATATGACCTGGCCGTGATCGTAGGTAAATCGTAGTGTGGTCGCTGGGGAGCTGTCACACAGACAGCTCTCCAGCGACCAACGATGCCGAGGTCCCTGGGTAACCAGGGTAAACATCGGGTAACTAAGCGCAGGACCGCGCTTAGTTACCCGATGTTTACCCTGGTTACAAGCGTTAAACTAAAAAAAAAAAAACAGTACATACTTACATTCTGGTGTCCGTCAGGTCCCTTGCAGTCTGCTTCTCGCACTCAGTGACTGCCGGCCGTAAAGTGAAAGTGAAAGCACAGCCGCTGTGCTCTGCTTTCACTTTACGGCCGGCAGTCACAGTGCGGGAAGCAGACGGCAAGGGAGCTGACGGACACCAGAATGTAAGTATGTGCTGTTTGTTTGTTTTTTAGTTTAACGCTTGTAACCAGGGTAAACATCGGGTAACTAAGCGCGGTCCTGCGCTTAGTTACCCGATGTTTACCCTGGTTACAAGCGAACGCATCGCTGGATCGCATCGCTAGATCGCTGTCACACACACCGATCTAGCGATGACAGCGGGAGATCCAGCGATGAAAGAAAGTTCCATACGATCTGCTACGACGTACGATTCTCAGCAGGATCCCTGATCACTGCTGCGTGTCAGACACAGCGATATCGTAACGATATCGCTGGAACGTCACGAATCGTACCGTCGTAGCGATCGAAATGTTATAGTGTGACGGTACCCTAACTGTGCGAATAGGCATCCATGATGAAAGGATCCCAGGTTACTAACCCACGATGGGAGACTATAAGCTGCAGTCGTGAGATCGCTCATATCAGTGGTCTCCAACCCCCAGTCACATGGCGCAACATCGCAGTCCTGAGTTTGGGAATTCGCACTGGGAACACATCTTCACCCCTAAAGTGGTAGATCTTACACTAGTATTACATCAAAACTAATCGTGAAGTATTAATGTATTTAATGCATCTTTTCATTTCTATTTGAGACCTTTCTGGCAATGATCACAGATTGCCTATAACTCTCTCTTGGACGCCATGAGCCTCAGCCCAGGATGTCAGAGGACCTCCATAACCGCAGCATTTAACAACGGGACCAAGGAGCTTACGGAGCTGCTCGGCCGGAGTCAGAAGTGTCAGCCCTCGCAGCAGTTTTATCATTATTTATTAACAATATATTATTTTTAGCAAAATCTAAACTCAACCACAAACAGCAGAGAAGACAGCAGACGTCGTCCTGAAATCCTGGACCGGGATGTGCATGGACCCAAGGCCCCCCGATGTGCGAGAAATAGGACGATTCCAGCACCGTTTGGTTCCTATAACCCAAAACATGGCAAGCAACGCACTGCTCAACATTAACGAGCAGCACAACACTCATCGGACACTTTCATCCCAGGCACTTAACACTTTAGAAAAATAGATGCATCTTGGATTGCTCCTTGGGGTATTGCATTTACTGGAAGCTCAGTGCTGGCCCCGCAAGGTCTCCCGGCACTGCATCGTGTCACAGATGTATTGGTCGGCGTCCACGTCAGGTGTTGAGGTAGATTTTGAACAGGAGATGGCGGCGTTCATCCCATGACCAAGGCAGACTCTGGTGCACCAGACAGAATGTGAGAGCGGATGGGGCCGGTGCTGCGCTCCTGCTGTGGAGGGATCACAGAACTCTGATGGAGAGGGGACGGCTTCAATGGACTCAGTTGTTCCTCTGGATAAAGAGGCAATCTGCTGAGAGAAATAGTTATATAAAACTTACTACAGAATATTACTTTTACCCATTACAGCAGAACTCGGCAGGATTATTGAAGAGTCGCCCCGGGGTCCTTTCCTTTCCAGGTCAGAGGATGACTGCAGAGACGTCAGATGCATTTTGAGGATTCGTACAAAATTGCCTAAACTTGTGTCAAGGATAAACCTATAAAGCAAGACTTGCACAGATAAGGTGCCCCGTACGTATGAAGCGAGAGCTGCCATGTAGATATGTGGGGTACATGCATATTTAAAGGGGTTTCCCATTTTTTTTTTTTTATTTTAAAAAAGCACATCCCCAAAATTGCAGTCATGTAAAATAAAACCAGATGGTCCTCGCCTTCCCCAGGTCCAGTGCAGGCTCTCTGCCACCTCTCCAGTGAGTTCTAGCCCTGACAATGATGTCACAGCTACAGTGCACTTTACCGCTGCAGCCAATCACTGACCTCAGCGACTCTGGCTATGTAGATAGAACTTAGCGATTGGCTGCAGCGGTTGGGCACTGTAGTTGTGACCTCACCACTTAAACCAAAACAGAGACAAAGTCAGAGTCGGAGCTGAACCTGAGGAAATTGTTATTTTACACAAATACAAGCATTTGGAGACTACTTAAAAAAATAAATAAAATATTTAAAAAGGTGTTGTCCAGTAAAGATAACTTTTAGATCAATGGGGGTCCGACCTCTGGTCTCTCACCACTCCGCATAATAACTTTTATCCCTGGTAGAATGAAGCAGAGCGCATGCTCAACCACCCCTCCATTCATTGCCTATATGCTGAGCAGTGGGCTCCACTTTTTCCAGCAGCCCCATGGGTAATGAATGGAGCGGAGGTTGAGCATTCGCTCTTTTGCGGGGGATAAAAGTGCCCAGTGGCCTTTGCTGGACATCCCCTTTAAGGGCTTGTTTGCTTAGGAGTTCTGAATATGCTGTATGAGGCGCTGCTCACAACTACAAGTATCCAGTAAACCATGTGAGGGCCCATCCGTGATCGTTTCCTTCAAAAGGCTCCAAAGTGTAACAAAGCACCAGCAATGTAGATGGGATTTTGTATCAGATTTCCATTTATTTGCACTGGAAAATCCTGCCACCCCCCCATGTACAATTAGCTTTAATATAAACTCCTACAGAAGTGCGGCTGGAAGACGTGATCTGCACGCGATGGCGTCATTAATAATACCGCCTGCACACACTGACCGGGGGTTTGTGGCTTCTCTTTTGCTGCAGCCATTGAGACTCGTCGCACTGGGGCTGGATTTCTGCGGCGACCTCTGAAATAAAACAGCAGCTTGTGAGAATGAGGGTAGTGACATTAGTAGCAGCGAAATTCCCCAATGCCAACTATAAACCCCAGAGAGAAACGAGAGCAGCCGGCCATGAAGCCGGGCATCACCCCCCCGGCATCAGGGCTCAACGGAGCCAACTACAGCCACCGGCTGCAGACGTGACCGGACCACCTCATGGCTTTCAGAATTCGGCCTTACCGGCGGTGAGCGCGGCGCAGAAGCGGTGTGATGGTTCATGAGACACAGGCTCCTCAGCAGTTCTTGTCCTAATGAAGAGAAAGAAAAAAAAAAAAAAAAAAAAAAAAAGTCATTAACCCTTTAGTGACGGAGCCAATTTTCACCTTCCTGACCAGGACAAGTTTTTATAAATGTGACCAGTGTCACAAAGTGCTAATAACACTTTTTTTTTGTGACGTATTGTACTTTGGTCTTTTTTGATGCCCTTAAACAAGACCGTTATACAAGCCTATAACAAAACATTTCCCACGTCGTCTTTACATCTGAGTTAAGAAGAGTTAAAAGTTTAGCAGCAATTTCTCATTTTTTTCAACAATTTTACAAAACTTGTTTCTTTAGGAATCTATTCAGTTTTAAAATGAACTTTTGGGGGTCCTATATATAGGAAACTCCCCAAAAGGTGACACCATTTTAAAAAACGCACCCTTCAAATACTTCAAAACTGTGGTCAGATTTTTTTTTTTAACCCTTCAGGTGTTACTCCAGGTAGCTGAAGCCCCAGAGATTTTCTGAGCTGGGAGGCGCTATTCTCAGCGCCATTAAAAAGCAGCAGAGGAATAGGGCCCCTTAACTGCTGCCGTTAAAAGGTGCCCTCCTCCCGCCATCTCAGTGGACCTTATATACTATGCCCGTTTGATGGCTGTGGAAGACATGCAGTGTATTATGTTCTTGCAGGATCTAATGGGCTCTTGTGGAATGCCGGCAACAAATCAGCGTTGCACAGGCGCCAATGGACTGACAGAAGAAGCCCGTCCCTTGTCAAACTCCTTAGATGCCGCAACCGCTATTTACTGTGGCATACAAGAGGTTGAAATGCCAGATGTGCACGGACCCAGGGAGCCTACCTTTCTCTCTGCCGCCATAGTATTTCTGCTCCCACTGGTTGGTGAGAATATTGAAATACCGTTGCTGTTCGAAGAAGCGCAAATATCTCGAGGAGATGGCAGAAGGGAAAACTCGCTCAAAATGTCCACAGCGCGAGAGTTCATCTTCAGTCTCTACTAGGACCCGCACGTCCTCTGCAGTCAGCTGCTCCAGGACCGTGGCATAGAGATCCTGCAGGACAGACAGACGGGACTGATGGGACTAAGTTGCAGGCCATTGTGGGATTTCTTCTTGGTTACAAAGATGCCGAGAGGATACAAAATATTACAGATAACATGGCTGATAAATGCGGAAAATAGTGGCATTACCTTGTCCGGCACCTTCGGGCTGAGGTAATGTGCCCGCTTCATCTTCTCCTCGTTCACAATCTCTGCAGAGCGACCACGGTCCTTCCCCAACACACTGAAAAAAATATATAAATGAAAGTCTATCAATATATATTCTGTAAATCTAATCCATCTGCACCTAAACTTATGAGTACACAGCTACTATGCAGACCTATGTGTCTCCATGGTAACATGAGATTTTTTTTTAAAGTCAAATCTTAATTAGCAAAGTTACTTCATTTCATTTTAGATGTATTGCAACTATAAGAATGACATCTATAAAAATTAACTTTCTAACGTCCTCACTCCGATCGCCTGCCGCCACATTACGGGAGTAGGTCAGATAGCTTTTCATACACTTCTGTAAGCATTGACGCCTTCGTTCCGCAGAGATATTACAGGTTTATAGAAGGAGCTTTCTCTTTGGCGTTGGTCGGCCGCCACCTTGCACTCACCTGGAGCTCAGAGTCGAGTTGCTGGAGTTTGCATTCTCTTTAGAGGGGAGTAGAAAGCCGGCGAGGTTCAGGAGGTCCCGGATCATCTGACCCTTGATCTTCACATCCAGTGGAGAATTAGAATGAAGACTGTGGCCAAGAGAAAATAACGTGACAAAGAGCCGACGAGAGATGGAAAACTGGCGATAAGACTTCTCCCAGGTGCCATTCTTGTAGTATTTGGGGCAGCCGCGGTAATCTACATAGTAAAGACATTTTATAGGAGATCCCGAGGGCTCGTTCAGATGTAGTGGGTTTCGTAAAATTCACAGCAAATTCCCAACAGAGTCTGCATAAAATACAACAGGATTTTGTGGCAGATCCGCAACAGATTTTGTCTCATGTGGACATAACCAAACGCACATGCAATGCAGAAAGCGTGACCGTGGGTGAATAAAGAGGAGAGCCGACGTGTAAGAGCCGCTGTGCACATAGGTAGGAAGCACGGAGGAGTCCTAGCCCTTTAAGTGCAAATCCTATACAGCATTACTGACATTGCTGGAGAGTTTCTGACAGTCTATACAGGACATCTGGGAGTTTCTGCGTGGCTGAAAGCTGATAGATATTTTCATTACCTCAGCCGGATGATATTTCCATGTACCAACAGGACAGATGTCCAAACAAGACGTTCTACAACCTCCAACTCCACGGATTAAAGAATCCACACCCTCTCCTTAAAAAGGACTTGGGTTTACAGCGTTAAACGACCCCCAATTGGCTACTTGTTCACTTATTAATTATTATTTACGTAGGACAACCGCATTTCCTACATGCACCGAACAATCGGGAATAAATTGCTCTGTGTGTACAGGCTGCATTGTTTTCGGCAGCACATACTGGTTACACAGGACCACGTGCTGCTGACAACCCAGACAAAATTGTCTCACCTGACAAACGAGCATATTGTGGTGAGCAGCCGGTTTACACTGCCCGATTATCGGGGAACGAGTGCCACTAGGAAATCTTTCAGTGTAAATCCAGGTTTACTCCAATCCATTTGCTGTGCGGCTGAATGCAATCTCTGCTTGAAAAAGCAGATAGGATCACAGCAGCGCCCCCCACTGGGATTACTGGCTGGAAGTACAGAAACCTCCCTGCCCCCACAATCTCTACTTTAGGTCACAAATCTCCAGTACTGAGACTTTACAAAAGTTCATACCATCTATTCTACATCAAAATTATTATTATTTTTTTTTTTAAATGGCCGTTTAAAGACTTCCCGATGTGACACGCACATACATCACACATCCGATGCAGATGTGCATATCTGCATGTAACAGAAGGGGTCAAGGGCCAATTCTCACACCCCGTATAGCGGACGTTTTTACTCATTTATAGAACTGCTGCAATTTCCGGCCCTACCATGCGTCTCACGAGATGGACACACATGATAGTAGTTTGTATTATTGCCAAGTCTCAGCCTGTCATGACACAGATGATCAAATATGGCCGCTGTGCGGTCATGTAGATCAGCCCTGAGACGTAGTTCCTGGGTGCACAGGTAATAGCGGGTGTAGAAACAGGGCGAGTGCGTCACCTTGGAGAGATGTTCACCTCCAGAACCCACGGCTTCAGGTTCTCGTCCAACATGATATCAAATCCAAACAGTTCGTGGCAGCAGTACTGGTGCTGGACGTACATCTTCATAAAGCTGTTCACGTAAGGCTCAGACCTTAACAAAAATAAATAAAGACGTCATTTACACTTTCTTGCCGCCGTATCTGTGGACAAACATTCCGCACTATAACCAACAGCCATCGAACAAAGAGATTTAATTAGTTTAAAAAGTTTCTGCAAATATTCTATAGGGGCAAAAATCCAAGTATCGCAGCACCACCGGCATAGGACAGTGTTTTTAGGTTAAAAAAATAAAATAAACAAACCACACAAGTTGCGACAGTTTTACATGCAATTTATGAGCCAGAGGCAATAGTAGATCAATGGTGCTGTCCACGACTTGTCAACCCTTCCTAAATGCAATGGCGCCCCATAGAAAATAATAATCCTACACCGCTGCAGTACCAGTGATGTCAGCGACGGGTTTGTTGGCTGACGTTGTTCTAGGCAATCGCTGCAGCCTATTGATGACCACTGATGGGCAGCAGCGGTCACACTTCCACGGTTCCACCTCATGTCTGCGTTTCGTCCAAGCGGTGTAAGCGCTGCAGCCAATTAGCGTCCACATGATTCCAAACTAAAACGTCATGTCAATTTATACTGAGGCAATATTTCAGGTGCAAGAGATTTCTTAAGATCATGTGCACTTTGCTGGTGCTGCCAAATGCAGATTTTCCGTGAGAGAATACGTAGAGGAAAATCCAGTGCATTTTCACATCGAGGGAGCCCAAGCTTTAGAGAGCACGTTATTGGGTAGGATGAAAGGGTTGGCCCAAATTGGCAAATTATCATCCATCCAGCAGGGAGCGAACTACATACTGAAATATATTAGAACTTGCGTATAAAACACCTAGATAAAAATCAGCTGATTTTATTTAGGTGTTTGTTACAGATTAAAAGTTATGTTTCAGTATGTAGTCCACTCTCTGCTGGCTAGTTTGACCTATTCTAGAGAGTTTTGCACAGGTCTGCCTACCCACACTAGTAGATCTCTGCTTTTTTTTTTTGCAAATTATCACCCATCTACAACACAAGAGATAAATTACAGAGACCCCCCCCCCCCATCAATCCCAAGAACAGGGTTAAGGAGTGGTGCAATGGCCGCACATGTACACCACTGCTCCGTTCAGCTTCTCCGCCACTCCCATGGTCAATGAAAGGCGCGGCGGTGTACAAAGTGGCCATCTCTCCATACAAATGGGGCACTTCAGGGCCTCGTGGGACCCCAATCCACTAAGAATATGACAAAACTCCTTCAAGAAGGAACAGAGACTGTCAAACAATAGCTCATGATTTACATTCAGATCCTTTTAAAAAAAGACAGCAAGCAAAGATGGAGCAGAAAGATCAAACCAGGATAAAAAAAAAAAAAAAAAAAATTAGGAGGAAAGCCATTGGGGCGTTTCAGCCCAGAAAGAAGTCACCACTAACGACTTACGCAATAATTGTCTTTATCACCATCTCTTTGATCTTCTCCCAAATTTTTTCACTGCTGAAACCTTTCTGGTTGAGGTAGCTCCACAACGCTTTCAGAGCCCTGTGGGGAGAGTTCGGGTAGATAATAATATTATAATAATAATAATAATAATAATAATAATACTAATAATAAATAGTCACATCACCACCAGCTATGTCCCTGTAGATTTCAAGAAAAGTCTGATGGCAAGACATGAAGTAGGAGGCTGAGCTGAGCTCGCTCTTGAAATCTGTCCACATATCTAGGAGGGTCTTGTTTTTTTTTTTTTTTTTTTTTTTTTAGAGACCAATAGTTAGGGTTACGTAGATCCCTGGGAAAAAGGTATGCAAATTAGCTCTTGCGGGTGCTTTGGGGTCACCTATGGAAGTGGCTACCTTTAAAGGCAAAAATCAGACCCTTTAAAAAAAAAAAAAAAAAAAAAAAAAAAAAAAAAAAAGAAGGAGCCCTGCAATATGCCTGAGGATATTAGCCCAACATATGTGCCCCCCACATTGCCACGTACCATTTATGGCCCTGACAGGCGGACTCATCCGCGTTTGCCTTGTAGTCCACATTCTTTTTATTCACAGAGTAGTTTGTCAAGTGCATGAATTTGTTGCTAAGACTTTTCATGGACGACGAATACCTGAAATTAAAACAAAAAAAAAAAAACACAAAAATTTTAATTCGGAATGAACAATTAAGAACGCAACCGGTTTTCATGGTTTCATCTTTTTAGGTTTTATATATTTATTTTTTACGAAGTTGATTTTTCCTGTATATACGATCCAGCAGGTCAGTACGATTACAGCGACATTACATTTGTATAGTTTTTACTATGTTTTGAGGCTTCTTATTGCATTTTTCTGCAGTGGCGGAAACGAAAACACAAAATTTTATTTCTCCCACTTAACGTTTGATAGGTTAATTCGTTTTAACTGCGGAAAAAGGAGGGTGGAAGGGAGGGAACTTTAATCCCCACTTTAATTTTTTTTTTAATTCCTCGTAGGGTATCTGCACATGCAATAGTTTGAACCACATACAGTATAGCGCAGTATAAAACAAAAACAAAACAAATCAGACCCCCATAACGCACCATTTATGGCAGGAGAATAAACATGACAAACACAGAGGCTTTAAGCAGTCATAGCAATGACACCACTGGGTGACCGAACAATTGCCCCGACTAGATCATTGGGCTTTGATGCTGCTGTCAGTGATTGGGATCAGCAATTAAGAGGTTAACAGCAGCGAAGGCAATAGCGCGGATCTCTGCTATGTAATATAGCTGCCATATGCACTGTGTGAAGCAGGCTCAGCTACTGAGCCTGCACCAAACACCCTAACATGATCCATGATGTATATATCTGTCGTGGAGCATTAAGGGGTTAAAATACTTGATGATCGCTGGGGTCCGATCTCTTGTTGTCCAGTCTCAGATCTCATTGATTGGCAGGCCTGAGTTAGGACAAACTTATTTTTATATTTTGACCACTAGAGTTCCTTATTCCATAATAATATTATTATAATAATGTATTTATATGGCACCATTGATTCCATGGTCTGTACATGAGAAGGGGTTACACACAAGTTACAGATATCACTTACAGTAAACTAAGAATGACAGACTGATACAGAGGGGCGAGGACCCTGCCCCCGCGGGCTTACATTCTACAGGATTATGGGGGAGGAGACAGTAGGTTGAGGGTTGCAGGAGCTCCGGTGTTGGTGAGGCGGTAGCATCGATAGTGATGAGGAGGCAGCGGGGTCAGTGCAGGCTGTAGGCTTTCCTGAAGAGATGGGTTTTCAGGTTCCGTCTGAAGGATCCAAATGTGGTTGATAGTCGGATGTGTTGGGGCAAAGAATTCCAGAGGATGGGGGATATTCTGGAGAAGTCTTGGAACCGATTGGGTGAGGAGCGAATAAGTGTGGAGGAGAGAATGAGGTCTTGGGAGGACTGGAGATCACGTGAGGGAATATATCGGGAGATTAGTTCAGAGATATATGGAGGAGACAGGTTATGGATGGCTTTGTGGGTCAGTGTTAGTAAATTGAACTGGATACGCTGAGGGAATGGGAGCCAGTGAAGAGATTTGCAGAGGGGGAAGCGGAGGAGTAGCGAGAAGAATTAGTCGGGCAGCAGAGTTAAGGATGGCCTGGAGAGGTGCAAGGGTGTTACCAGGGAGGCCGCAGAAAAGGATGTTGCAGTAGTCAAGGCGGGAGATGATGAGGGCAGGCACAAGCATTTTAGCAGATTGACAGTTGAGGAAAGGACGGATTCTGGAGATATTTTTGAGCTGGAGGCGACAGGAGGTGGACAGAGCCATGTGCGGTTTGAAGGACAGGGCAGAGTCGAAGGTTACTCCGAGGCAACGGACTTGATGTCATTGATTGCGATAGATAGGTCAGGTAAGGAAGATCTATGAGATGGAGGAAAGATGATGAGTTCAGATATGTCCACATTGAGTTTGAGGAAGCGAGAGGAGAAGAAGGAGGATATGGCTGATAGGCACTCTGGGATTCTGGACAGCAGAGAGGCGACGTCTGGGCAAGAGAGATAGATCTGAGTGTCATCAGCATAAAGGTGGTAATGGAATCCATGAGACTTTATGAGTTGTCCCAGGCCAAGTGTATAGATTGAGAAGAGTAGGGGTCCTAGAACAGAGCCTTGGGGGACTCCAATTTAGAGAGGGTGGGATGAGGAGGAAGTGTGGGAGTGGGAGACGCTGAATGTGCGGTTGGAAAAGTACGAGGAGATCCAGGATAGGGCGAGGTGTTTGATGTCAAAGGAGAGGATCTGTAGTAGGAGGCAGTGGTTAACTGTGTCGATAGCAAAGGAGAGGTCTAGAAAGAGGAGTACAGAGAATTGTCCATTAGCTTTGGCGATAAGTAGGTCGTTAGTGATTTTGGTCAGGGCGGTCTTAGTTGAGTGATGAGGGCGGACACCAGATTGTAGATTGTCAAAGAGCAAGTTAGATGAGAGGTGGGAGGAAAGTTCAGAGTGGACGTGCTGCTCCAGGAGTTTGGAAGCGAATGGGAGCAGCGATATTGGGCGATAGCTGGACATAGCGGTTGGATCGAGGGTTGGCTTTTTAAGGATAGGCGTGATTGTGGCATGTTTGAAAGCAGAAGGGAAGGTGCCAGAAGTTAGTGATAGGTTGAAGAGGTGGGTTAGGGATGGGTTAAGTAGATAAGTCATTAAAAGTAGTTACACACTAAAACATTTATGCCGCCATTCTAGCAATTAACGTCATTTACATAGAGATATCAAAAGAAAAATAGACTAAAATCAATAATCCAGGAACTCAGACTTGTATAAAGTTGAGAAATATTTATTTTAAGTGTAACTGCAGTTTCAGAAACCTTTTGACATGTCATAAGTTTTGGTGGGTCGGTCTGTAATGGAGGCCATATTGGTTTTGGTTATAGAAGATGGTCAGAATTGTGAGCACTTACAATGTAGACAAGAACAAGCTCACACATGGAGGGCACAGCGAGAAACGGACGATAAACTAAAGAGCTACCAGGCACTGAAGTGAACGGAGATCAGCACTTAGCAAGATGCTGCAGGACTAAGACATCTTCGAATAGAGCCGCCCTCGGGAAGCTCGTCTGCTCCTTTGTTTTAGCATCAGGTGAGGGTCTCGACATTTGGGCTCTCCAATTTGAACTTCTGGCATCTCCAAGACATGTTAAAAGTTTCCTTAAGTGCAGTTACAAGGAGTGATTGTGTAATATACCAGGTGCTGTGATCCCCAAACAGTAAAACAACAACGGGCCCGTGGCTGCTGAGGCATAATGGGAGTTGAAGTTTTGCAAACATCTTGTGAGCCTCAAGACGAGGAACGCTGCTCTAGAGGGTCTAAGAAATAGCTACAGGAAAAAATCCTCACAATACAGAACATACTTGCAGCTGGCGAATCGCACTAGGCCGTCGCTGAACAAGTAGACACGGAGGGGGTCATACGACGGGACGTAAACATAGATCCGCAAGTCAAACTTGCTGCCACTGATGAGGTAGGGTTTGTGCAGGTACCTAAGGGGGAGAGAAAAAAAAAAACAAAAAGACATAAGGATAAACTTAACTGGGTTGTGCACAGAAGATACAGGTCCTGCTCCGTCAGGTTTCGTTTGGGGCTGACCCGCTGATGTAATCTTTGAACTTTCTGATGCTGCTGGTATTGGCCACTTTCTCTGCACAAGAGGAGTATGGGGCCACGAAAGCCCGCTGGGATCAGTAGCTAGCCAATACAAAGCACCAACGGGGCCCGGGTGTTATTGCAGCCCCTGCATCTAATTTAGATACACCCCTGGTTAACAGCACGCTCCAGTGATCCTCTGAACTTGCAAACTCTATAGCAAACAGTTTTATGAAACGCAAAGCTCGGGCAAGACTGCAATCTAATTGACAATTAGCAATCTATACAAATAAAAAATCCCCTCAAACAAAGATTTTTAACAAAGTATTTACAAGCACCTTACAGTTTTAACCATTTATCATACTGAGATAACCCACTTTAAAAGGCATATGCACACCTTCACCAGTTACAGATCTGCTGGGGAAATTTAAGATCAGGAAAGAAGTAGGCAAAATGGCGACAGGGAGCGGTACTGGTGGCCATATTGGTTTTGGTTGAGAACAAGTACGCTCGCACGTGAGGGGATCCATCTGACCAACGTCCCCTCTTCAAGTGCACACACAGCCATTACCTCTGTACCAGCAGCGGTCTTTTCTTCGGCAGCTGGTTCCATTTATGTATAACCTGGATCCCCATTCCTCTGGCTGATGCAGGCTTAAATAAATGCAAATAGAGTCATTAAAAAAATACAGAAATCAGATTAACGCACTTATACAAAAATTAATATGATCACTACTGATATTTGCATCATTCATGTCCAGCTCCAGGCCTCATCTGCAGAGCAGTCTCCTGAGCCGATGTGTGGAGCGCTATACCATCCATATAGTGCCCATTACGGGTTAATAAGACCCCAATAACACCATAGTTTTTCTGAACTGTAATGCATCAGTGTGTATGAAGCCTGGAGACCATGACTGAGCGCGGCATGTACCAGCGGTAAATTATTCTCATCCCGTACCGGCTTAATGATCCATTTCTGCCGACTGCCCCCCTCTTCCCAGGCTTTTCTCAGGAGCTTGATGTCTTGTGGAAGCACAAAGGATTGAGGAAAGAAGTTGAATTCTTTTCTTCCAAAGCGAGCCTGCATTTTGGACAAGTTTCTCCAGAGACGATCTTTTCTTCCGATCTGAAAGGAGCCTGGAAAATGGTTCAGCTGCTCGAACATGGAAAAAAAAAAAAAAAAAGTGAGACCGGATAGCAGCAAAATAAAGGGTGTTCCAGGACAATGGTGAACAGGCCATCAATATCACACTGAGGGGGTCCGTCACTTAGCATTCCCCACTGATTAAATATTTGAAGGGTCATCACTTCACCATTGAAGTAAATGAGACAATGCTGCAACTAGTAGACTCCTTACTATGGGAAACGTACCTTCTGGTAGTCTCTGATGGTTTTAAAGGCTGTGGACTTCATGTGATGACCCCAGCAACCCAGCCAGTCGTGATTCTCTGCAAGAAAGATTTGTTTGTTATGAGGCATAGTTGTCACCAAATCTTTTAGCAGACATGCCTTTTTTCTGATTTGACCTTACAATAAGCTTCAGCTGACTTTAGCAATTAATTCTCCTGTGTAATACACTATGACAGCACTGCATGTTCCCAGGCAGCAGGCTTATTAAATAGCCAACGACTGGGTCCTTTCTTGAACTTCAGGGCCGACGGCACAGAAGTCTCTAATTCTGCTCTAACCAGTGATCTGGTTGAAACAGGTCCCTACTGATCACTGATGAAAAATAGTTTCCTCCAAACCCACAGGTTAATGCAGGAGCCCCGCACCGGCTGTTGGGCACCGAGTGACCCCCGTGCTGGGTTTATTCTTCAGACAATATCACGCTCAAATCGGTAGAGCCGTGGCCAGTCTGCAAGGCAGGTCATGCTCGGACTGCTTTTCACCGATGTCTATTTGAGCCTTATAATTGCAATGGACCCTATATGAAGGGAACCATAATGCACATGTGGCCCTCAGTGAAAATGCATTGGACCCCCCTGACTCTGAAGGTGCCATAAAAAGGAGTCTTGGTGGATGGTAAAGGATAAAACAGTGATATCAGATCAGTAACAAGGTTTCTCATATGTACACAGAAAATTCTTAATTAGATAAGGACCCCGAATCCTCATTAGCCAGAGCGCCTCTGGACAAGCATTGGGAAATCCTATTGAATGAGAAGGAGTTGAGGCCTTTCCTGTCAGATAGACCGAGGATCATTGCTAGGAGGGCCCGGAATCTCAAAGACGTTCTTACTACCAGCCATTTTAAAAGACCAACTGAGATTAGGAACGGGAACTAGGTTGGAGGGAACTTTCCCATGCGGTAACTGTAATGTTTGTCCTTACATGGATGCCACTAACTCTTTGACTCTGCCGATTTTTCCAGGTGAATTAAAAGCAAGGAGTTATGCCAATTGCAGGTCAAGGAATTTGGTGTATGCTCTGATCTGTTCATGTCCGAAGGTGTATATTGGACAGACCACCCAAGAAGTGAGACGGAGAGTCCAACAACACATGTCAAACATTGCTAATGCGAAAGTGGATATCGCGAAAGCCAAGACCATTTCCTCTGTTGCATCCCATTTCATGGATTTTCACAACAGTGGTTATCAAGGCATGCGGGTTATGGTTGTGGACCAAGTCTTGGGTAACATAAGGGGGGGGGGGGGGGGGGGGACTTAACCAAGGAACTCTTACGACGAGAGTCACGCTGGATCTATGACCTGAAGACCACATCACCAAATGGACTAAATGAAGAACTTTTGTTCTCTGGCTTTTATGCCTAATCTATGATCTGGGGCATTGTTTGACATAGGGGTACTTGACATGTGATTTCTGGCACCATATTATGCAATATTAGATACTGTATTACTTGTTGTATATTCAACTTGGTCTGGTTTTTTGTTTGGAAAGTTTGGTTTACAACACAGTACCATATGGCATTAGGCGTTTCCAATTTTATGGCCTTCATGTTTTTCACACGTGTTTACATTCTCTGGGCCTTTTTGGATGTTCTTGTCGTTATCCTTTATTAGTGACACGTTTTTAACTGTGTCAGTGTTTGATGTGACTTTGTGATACTAAAAAATAAAAACAGTGTATCTGACACATTATGGATATCACGGTACCTTGTAGTATTCAATGATATATATATATATATATATATATAGTTTTTTTTCGTACCCAGGTAGTTCTGGCTAAGTCCTTTAGCATGTACATATGTCTACAGTACATTTCGCACTCTGTGTATAAATGGCGTCGTACATTTATTTCTGTGTGCTGATGTTACTATCTATGACTTCCAAGTGATTCAAGCTATGTGATACCTGTGGTACCCATGCCTGTCAATGCGTACATTCCCATCCCATGAGTATTTGTTGGAGTATGTCCGATAACTCAGATAAGTTTGTGTTCGTTTGGGGCAATGGGTGGGCTAGTACCGGTGTAGTCTTCTATATGCTATTTTTATCTTGCTTCATTGGTGCTGTATTATACAGGTTTGTATTCACTCTGCTTACTGCCTATATGTCTGACCGCAGTTGCTCAGCATGACGATTCGCTGCAGGGCCATGGTGGTGGGTGCCGGCCTTTTTGGATGTTCTTGTCGTTATCCTTTATTAGTGACACGTTTTTAACTGTGTCAGTGTTTGATGTGACTTTGTGATACTAAAAAATAAAAACAGTGTATCTGACACATTATGGATATCACGGTACCTTGTAGTATTCAATGATATATATATATATATATATATATAGTTTTTTTTCGTACCCAGGTAGTTCTGGCTAAGTCCTTTAGCATGTACATATGTCTACAGTACATTTCGCACTCTGTGTATAAATGGCGTCGTACATTTATTTCTGTGTGCTGATGTTACTATCTATGACTTCCAAGTGATTCAAGCTATGTGATACCTGTGGTACCCATGCCTGTCAATGCGTACATTCCCATCCCATGAGTATTTGTTGGAGTATGTCCGATAACTCAGATAAGTTTGTGTTCGTTTGGGGCAATGGGTGGGCTAGTACCGGTGTAGTCTTCTATATGCTATTTTTATCTTGCTTCATTGGTGCTGTATTATACAGGTTTGTATTCACTCTGCTTACTGCCTATATGTCTGACCGCAGTTGCTCAGCATGACGATTCGCTGCAGGGCCATGGTGGTGGGTGCCGGTCTTCGCGTGGGACCGTCTCTCCCATAGGTGTATGGTCGCCGTTGTCTCCTCCATTCAATACGCGGGTATACTTTTATATGTGAACCAGTTCACTTGAGTTTTTTCATAGGCGCGTTAGTATATAGTCAGTGCGCATGCGCCAGCCTTGTGGCTTTCAGCGCGCAGACACTCTGCTGCATGGGGATGAGGTTTCCGGGAGCTCATCGCAGGCGCGTTAGTGTGCAGGTCTATCGCGCCTAGTGCGCATGCGCCGCCCGGGGGGGGGGGGGGGGGGGTTTTTTTGCTTTCACACAGCTTTATTAGTTAGACGCCGTCTTTCAGGACTAACAATATGGCCGCAGCCATCTCGCTCCATGTGCTTCTCCGCCGATGCCTTTGAACAGGTGAATACCATTTGTCTCATTAAGATTTAGTTTATAGTCATGTCTAACATCCCACACAGCATGCTAACTTTTTCCCTGAGGAAGCCGCCACAGCTGCGGCGATACGCGTGGGTTGCACCCCATAGCCCCTTTCCTTCTCTCCCATATTTCTTTCTCCCTCCTTTACCCGCACACGATCCGGTCTCTTATGTGCCTATGGATCTTTTGCAGTGTGGGCTTCTGCTTAATTTTGACATGTATGTGACCATCGTGCCCAACATGTTCTTTACCTAGGTGCAAGGAGCCTTTTTTCAGCAGCTGCCCAGGCATGGGATTGCACGTGCCGGTGAGCATTACATTTTGGCTGTTTTTGTAGGGCTATATGGTACTGTGATATCAAGTAGCGACATGCGCTTGTATGCACTGCATTGTCTCTACTGAGGTTGAGAATTTTTTTCATCTATATAGTGTATGTGATCGCGGAACTGTTTCTTGGGTCACCACGTTTGTGTACATATATATATTTCTGCTATCCTGGGAGAGGATAGGGTTGTGGGTTGTCATTGTCCCTATATTAGGATATGACTGCTGTGTTTTTCTTTTTTGTCTGTTGCACTTTTAAATGTTTTTATTCTATGTTTTTTGTGTGTGGTATATTATCTTGTTGACATTTAATAAAAACTTTGCATTTTATTTATCGGTCTGAGGTGCTCCCATTTTTATGGACATGATCTTTTCTTTCTTTCTGGTCTAACGCCTCTGGAGGACCTGGCAAGTGTGTGAACTACATGGTATGTGCATTGAATGTCCGCTTAATGTCATGTCAACAGCGCCTCTACCAAAAACTGATCATCAGCTCTGCCTGATCAGACGACACTGGTCGCTGCCCTCAGTCATTGGCTGCAGCCATGAAGTCGGTGCCACAGGCAGCAACAAACACTGGTAGCAGTGGCGGAGACTCGGCACTAAATCCGGGGAGGGTGCAGAAGGCAGAGTGTTTCCCCTAAACTAACTGCAGTTGGGGGAACAGCTTTCTTTTGTCTTACGATCATAACGCCAGGCTGGTTACTCACTTTTGGTGATCCTGAAGTGGGACCTTGCGACAGTCTGCTTGACTATATTTGGGGTCACGGTGCTCATTTTCCACTTCATCAGTTTTCTTTGAGCCCAAGGCAACAGCTCCACTAGAAACACAGGAAGATACAGAAGTATGAACCTCAGGATACAGTCACTTCCATGGGATCTTGCTGTAATGTGCCTACATCTGTGCTTACCTCACATGGAAACATACCGGAAAAAGCAAAGAAATGGGAGGCAATATACAGTGGGGAAAATAAGTATTTGGTAAACTGCCGATTTTGCAAATTTTCCCACCTACAAAGAATGGAGAGGTCTGTAATTTTTATCGTAGGTACACTTCACCTGAGAAACTAAAAATTCAGCAAATCACATTGTATGATTTCATAATTCATTTGCATTTTATTATTGCATAAAATAAGTATTTGGTACAAGAGAAAAACAGAACTTAAACATTTGGTCCAGAAATCTTTATTTGTAATGACAGAGGTCAGACATGCCCTGTAGGTCTTGACCAGGTTCACACACACTGCAGCAGTGATTTTGGCCCCCTCCTCCATACAGATCTTCTCCAGATTTCGGGGCTGTTGATGGACAACATTGAGTTTGAGCATCCTCCAAATATTTCCTATTAGGTTCAGGTCTGGAGACTGGCTAGGCCACTCCAGGATCTTGAAATGCTTCTTAAAGAGCCACTACATTATTTGCTTTTGCTGTGTTTTGGGTCATTGTCATGCTGGAAGACCGAGCCCCAACCCATCTTCAATGCGCTAACTGGGGGAAGGAGATTGTTGGACAGATTCTTCCGATACATGACCACATCCATCCTCCCTTCAATACAGTGCAGTCACCCTGTCCCCTTTGCAGAAAAGCACTCCCAAAGTGTGATGTTTCCCCCACCATGCTTCACTGTTGGGACGGTATTCTTGGGGTTGTACTCATCCTTCTTCTTCCAAACATGGAAAGTGGAGGAGTAAATACCAAAAAGATCCATTTTGGTCTCATCTGACCACATGACCTTCTCCCATGCTTCCTCTGGATCATCCAGATGGTCATAGGTGAACTTCAAACGTTCCTGGACATGAGCTGGCATGAGGACCTTGCGTGCCCTGCAGGAATTTAATCCATGATGGCATAGTGTTACTAACGGTAATGTTTGAGACTGATACCAGCTCTCTTCAGGACGTTGATCAGGTCCTCCTGTGTAGTTCTGGACTGATTGCTGACCTTTCTCAGAATCATCCTTATCCCACAAGCCAACATCTTCCATGGAGCCCCAGATTGAGAAAGATTGACATTCATCTTGTGTTTATTCCGTTTTCTAATAATTGTGCTAACAGTTGTTCCCTTCTCACCAGTCTGATGGGCTACAGGACAATAGGCAATCACAGCCTTGTGCAGCTCTACAATTTTGTCCCGATGTCCTTAGACAGCTCTTAGGTCTTGGCCATGGTGGAGAGGTTGGAGTGTGAGGACAGTTGTCTTTTACACAGGTAACGAAGTTCAAACAGGTGCACTTAATACAGGTAATGAGTGCAGAGTAGGAGGCTTCTTACAGAAAAACTAACAGGTCTGTGAGACAGAATTTTTGCTGATTGGTCGGTGATCAAATCCTTATTTCATGCAATAAAATGCAATTTAATTATGTGAAAATCATACAATGTGATTTTCTGGATTTTATTTTTAGATTCTGTCTCTCACAGGTGAAGTGTACCTACAATAAATATTACAGACCTCTACATTCTTTGTAGGTGGGAGGGAAAAAAAAAAAAAAATACGGCAGAATATCAAATAATGTCATTTCTATTGAGGCAACATACTCCGCAGCACTTTACATTTTAAAGGGAACTTCAACAGACAAGGAAAGACATTACAGCATAACAATCACAGATACCAAGAAGAATGCGGGCCCGGCTACCCACAAGCTTAATCTATGAGGAAATAGGGGACACCCGAGAGGTGGATGGTAACAACTGCTTTCATTATTCTGACCGACCACAGGGCAATAAGTCGGGTGTTCATGTAATGCTGCAGAGATCCAGGAGAATTACAATGGAATAGTGACCAATAGATTTAGCTGTTAGTAGATCATTAGAGACTTAAGTGAGGGCAGTTTCAGTGGAGTGTAAAGAGCGGAAACCAGATTGAAGAGGGTAAAGAAGAAAGTTATCTGAGAGATAGCGGATTAGACGGGAGTGGACCAGGCATTACAGGAGTTTAGAGATTAAGGCCATGTGCACACATTGCGGAATGGGGTGCAAAGTTTTCTGCACAAAATCCGCATCTCCTGGCAGAAACAGCAGGTGCAGATTTGCCGCGGATTTGGTGGTTTTTATGCGGAATTGATGCAGATTTTCTGCAGTTTTTCGCAGTGCGGATTTCTATAATGGAAGGGTGCAGAAACGCTGCAGATCCACACAAAAGTGACATGCACTTCTTTTAAATCCGCAGCGTTTCCGCACAGCTTTTTTTTCCCCCCCCCATTGATTTACATTGTACTGTAAATCAGTGCGGAACTGCAGCGTTTCTGTGCAGAAAAATCCGCTGCGGATCTGCAATAAATCCGCATCGTGTGCACATCGCCTAAGGGAATACTTATTTTCTGCACTGTAGATAAGTCTGTGCGGGGCTCGTGTGCAGTCTATAGTCATGGAGAAATGTAAGATGGGGATTATGCACAAACTTTGTGTAGCTTCCTCTGGAGTTTTTTTTGTTTGTTTGTTTTTCCAGCGAGATGTAATTTTAGGTCTACGAACATATTTAGGCTCGGGCTACAAATGACAGCTAGTCTCAAGACAAGTACATGTAACTACACACGTTGGGGCACCTTGCTACGACTTGCTGTCGTGCAACCAAGATAGAGTTGCAATTTAGCTGTAGGGGAAAAAAAAAACAAAAACAAAAACAAAAAAAAACACAACCCTATTACAGATGTGGTGAATGTCAATTCACAGCATAAAGTCCATGGAAGTAAAGTCAAGTGCAACTGGTGACCAGGAATCAAGCAGGTTTGGATTTTGTGCTACGATAGCAACAGACAAAAGTCGCCCCACAATGCCCCAGAGATGCAGCCATATAGGGCCAAGAGCTTACTTCTGTAACATCTACTATATAATTGTCTAAGGGTCACTTCCGTCTTTCGGTCTGTCCTTCTGTCTGTCACAGATATTCATTGGTCGAGGCCTCTGTCTGTCATGGAATCCAAGTCGCTGATTGGTCTCGCCAGCTACCTGTCATGGCTGCCGCGACCAATCAGCGACGGCCACAGTCCGATTAGTCCCTGCCTACTCCCCTGCGGTCAGCGCCCGGAGCCCTCTCCATACTCCCCGCAGTCACCGCTCACACAGGGTTAATGCCAGCAGTAACGGACCGCGTAATGCCGCGGGTAACTCACTCCGTTACCGCCGCTATTAAGCCTGTGTGATTAAGTTTTTACTGTTGATGCTGCCTATGCAGCATCTAATGTTAAAAATAATAAAAAATCATTATATACTCACCTTTCGCGACGCTCCGGTGACCGCTCCATGCAAGCGGCAGGTTCCGGTGCCAAGGATGGTATGGGAGAAGGACCTGCCATGACGTCACGGTCATGTGACCAAACTTCAAGGGGCCCTCGGAAGGCGAGTATATGCTTATTTTTTAACCTGTGACATACGTGGCTCTGTGCTGTATACTACGTGGGCTGTGCAATATACTACGTGGACATGCATATTCTTGAATACCCGATGCGTTAGAATCGGGCCACCATCTAGTGATGGATAAGAGCGCTGTATCTTACCTTTTTCATCCGAGGTGGCAAAATAAATAGTGGGCGGTGTATTGGGAAACAGGCTTGGGGTGAGGGCAGGCCTCACATTGAAAGCCATATTGGAGTTCATCGGGTCCATGACGGGAGCACAATGCCTACAAATGAACAATGGCATTTTAGCTGATCGAAAACATTATTTCTCTGCCAAAAGTTACTAGAAGAA